>NC_051158.1:154535888-154652707 GCF_013339745.2 Dermacentor silvarum | reverse complement strand
TGCTGCGTGGTCCCCATCACAGTTCACGCAGTGGATAGTGTTTTGACATGTTTCAGAAAGGTGTTCATTGGCACTGCATTTTGCACAAGTCTGTCGGCCTCAGCAGTTCTGTGAACTGTGCCCGAATCGCTGGCACTTAAAACATCGGAGCGGGTTAGGCACGTACGGCCTGACACGGATCTTGACATACCCGGCCTCAATGGTCTCGGGTAGCACACTAGAACCAAAGGTAAGAATAACATGTTTCGTTTGAATTTCCTTTCCATCGCGCCTCATCTTAATTCGCTTTACGTTAACCACGTTCTGTTCTTTGAGTCCTTCCAAAAGTTCTTCCTGAGTGAGCTCCATCATGTCATCGTCTGAGATTACACCACGGATGGTGTTCATGGTACGGTGACGGGTGACCGTAACTGGGATTTGTCCGAAAGAGACTAGGCAGCTTTTCATACTGTTTTTGTCGCGGAGCTCCAAGAGGAGGTCACCGCTGGCCAACGTAGTTGCTTTGTAGCCTGGGCCTATAGCTTCTGTCATACATTTGGAAACGAGGAACGGTGAGATAATCCTCACAGTCTTCTCTGGTCTTTCACTGTGTACTACATGGTAGCGCGGGAAATTCTCTATTTGGTGGCCAAAAAACTTGAAAACATCTTTGGTGCGCCCTCGTTTCTGGGGGCGATCAGGGAGTTTGGGGAAAGCACGATCCATAGGTATATCTAAATTTCGGCAGAAACGCCCGCCGCCCACCATGGAGCCCAACAAGGGGACGCCGCAGGACATATAGGAAGCAAATCATGTAGACGCCAGCTGTACGTTGCCGCTATAACCATATATGTACAGCCAAGGTTGGTTGCACCACACAACGTTAACCCTCGCTGCCTGGAAAGTTGGGAGTAAATAGAAGAGAGGAGAAGACAGGAAAGATTGAAAGAAAGAGGGAAAGACGCAGATTGGAGAGGGGGACAGGAAGAGGCAACTACCGATTTCACCCGGGTGGGTTTGTTGAAGGATGTTTCGGCTTCTTTCTGCTGTTGTGCCTGAACCGCAGTTTCTTCTTTGACACTATTTGAGTCGTGAAAACTTGCGGCTTGGATGTCGCAAACTTTGTAGCGTTGGAAGGATATATTGGTTTTGGAATGCAGAAATCTGCCGTGTCTGCCCATAAATTTTGTGTAAAAAGGATGTCTGCAAATTAAACACACGAAGTTATGTACGATGCTCCACTAAACACTTAACATTCCCTTAGTACTTAGATATGAAAGACATTGCACTTAAATGGAAGAAATATCTTGGCATTTGTTGTCAACATTACAAATCCGTGTTACAAAGACACTGTCCAGCGAATTATCTATCATCATGGTTCTTATTACTCTGTTAAATTGGTCTAGTCTAATGTGGCCACCTGATTACTGCTTAAAAGGAAGACTTAATTAGGTGCGCTTATTGTATGAAAAGGTTTGCAACTACTTAATTTCACTGTTCTCTGAAACAGGCATCTAGAAAACGCTGCTCATGGCTGTTAACACATTAGCGCGTCATGTATAGTATGTATACATACTTCACGAATACCATCACAGCAATCACCTGAGAGAAAATTTCATGGCTAAGGTAGAGGGCCAATCAATTGCAAGCGATGAAATGTTTCATAAAGGGCCTCACTAGCCTTTATCGACATATGACACAGCCCTCCCACCTCCCGCAACGGAAGCAACTGACTGTTGTTATGACGAGGCACGCATTGTTCGCGAAACTCATTACTTTATTGCACCTTTGAATTGAAGACATGAAGTAGTTCTTAACAGTGCCAATTGCAATGCCCAAGGTATACTCGAGGCACTACAGCGCAGCTTAGGCTCCCTTGAAAACGAAAATTCGAACATCTTCTGCCTCACCATGTCTGGATCCTGCATTGTGTAATATATGCAATAATAGATACAAATTGCGCACTATTCGCTTCGTCAGTACATAAAGAGAACCTCGCATGCCCGCCTCGTAAAGAAGGCACCACAAACCTCAAATGAATTTACTTGATTTTTCACCTCCGCCGGGGTATAATCATATCTTCAATATGTCCCATATACTGATACTACTACTAATGAATGAGGCTTCGGCTCCTTGCTTTGCAGCCTTACGGTCTACTTCCTTACAGCCCTACAGCCTTACACTCAAAAGTTTGGCTCGATCCAGCAGTCTGTGTCATGCCGCCAAACAGATTTGTCATGTCTGTTCCTCAAGCAACAAGCACCAGTAAATAGCTCAAGTGAGTTGAACGTGTAGAGCTGAAAGGGCAATAAGTATTGGTGCATTCCTTCGCGTATGCCGCAAACAGCTGTGAGCCTCAACCAGCTTTACTTCAAATTACCGTCACTTAAAATTAACCGGTGAAGATGTGGCTAATTTAAAGAAGTACTTAAGAAAGCAACCTGAAAAGAAGGGTTAGTTAACCCGCCGCGGTGGCTCAGTCATATAAGGCGTCGCGCAACTGAACATGAAGTCGCGGGATCGAATCCCGGCCGCGGCAGCCTCATTCCGATGGAGGAGAAGTGTGGACATGCCCGTGTGCTTGCATTGTAGTGCACGTTAAAGAACCCCAGGTGGTGAAAATTTATCTGGACGCCTTCACTACTGTGTGCCTCATAATCAGAACTGGTTTTGGAACGTAATACCCCAGAAAGAAGGAATTAAGTCCTCGTGTTACTGCCGAGCGTTTGTGTGAAGCAATGCAAAAAAATTGATATTATACCATGAACTGCTCGTTGTGAGCAAACATGTTCTAGCGGGTTAAAATCAAGGTAAATGTTGTAGAAGTCAGATACAGCCAGCGTTTGTGACATGCTTGTTGCACCACGGCAGGTATGTTATCCTAACTGGATTCTTATGTGCTATTTCATTTTGTTTATGCTTTCATTATTCACGTGAGCTACCGCAGCAAACTTTAGATCCGCGCATGCAAAACCAGCAATGGGCTGGTCTGACCTCCTTCAGCTGCCACTGAGTGTTGCCTTTGAGAAATATATTGACGTACATGAAATAAGCACTTTGAATAAATTTTCGCAAACGAAGACGCTGTATAGATATATTTGAGATGACCGTCATAAGTATACAAGCATAGGGAACGAGAGTGCACAAATGGAAACACTGCAGAAGGAGCCCGAACGCCGACGGAACTGCAGCAAGCGACAGGCGTGAGTTTGTGCCGCAACGTGACGCGAGCAGCACTAGCAGCGCCCCTGTAGGTCTGTCTCGGGGCCAATAGCACTAGTAATTGTGACAGATGTACTCACAGTTCCATGCTCTGCTTGCAATATGCGCTTACTCACTGATCTAAAATGTTGGTTGAGGTCCCCTTTTATTATTTATTCATTTTTAATTTACTTAAGAAGCTTGCAACACTGTTATGGCATTTTGTAGGGGGGAGGATACAGCATATGGGAAAAAAATCTAAGTGTGTAAACAGCATAGAAAGAAGGAACAGTAGAAAAGAATGTCTGTAACAAAAAAAATTATGTTGAAGTAATCAAGCCTTGAAGCATGGTTAACTAGTGTCGGTGTTTGAAAACGGGTCGGTGTTTTAACGACCGCATGAGGGAAACAGAGGGTGGCTGTCAATGCTTTAGCGGCTGGTGGCTGTCTGGCTGACCATTGCGATAGGTGCTCGTGCACTACAGAGTTTCAAAGCACGTGTGCGCTCAGAAGGATCCAGAGGTTGGTTGATAGAGAAATATTTGAAGTGTCTTGCAAAAAAAACGGCTAATAAGTGTACTCTATAAGCATCCCATCACTGGACCTCACCAAGAAAGAGTCTTCCTATCTGGAAAATGACATTTGTATCGATTTCTTTCTATACATTCACTGTTAGATTGGGGCGAGGGGAAATGAAAGGTGAAGGTTGCTTCTCTTTGCATTGGGCGCTCTGTGCATCCCGTTAATTTTAGGTTTAAGCGTAGCAAAACTTGATGAAGGTTAGCGTTGTGTCCTCTGTGCTTCTCGTTCTTGTGCCAAATTTTTCAGCGATAGTTAGCAGTGTCTCAAGTTTGGAATATGCGCCAACTAGTCCTGCTTTTATCTCTATTTTAAAGAATAGTATAGTTGCAGATGCCAGAAAGAAAGTGCATACCAACACATATAAAAAGAATGTTATCAAGTAGTGAAGAGAACAGTTAATCAGACTGACAGACTTCAGAGCTATGCAAAAGCTTGACCCATTGTGTAAGGTGATAGCAGAGAAAAGACTTGAGTGAGACACCTTATTTCACACACATAGGTATATATCCACAGCTTTATATAAAACTGCCTAGAAGAGCTGCAAATTTGTATTGATGCCAAACTAGCCAAAATATGGGCATTAAAGCTTGCTGACGTTTATTGTTTGTCTGCCTTAAGCCAATGTTACCCCACCGAGAGGGCCTTTAATAGGCCTTTTACTAGCGAGTCATTTGTAATTGTCTGTTATGAAACAGGCAGCACGTTTCTTTTTCTGTGCGGCAGTTACACTTAACATGTGAGGATCACAAGAGTTGTAAATTCTGCAATCGGGTATACGTTTGCGATATAAACACTTTGTAGCTTTTGGTGATGCTTTATAAAAAGTGCGAAAAATGACATTTAACTTTCTGCCATCTTTGTTTGTGAAGCGTTTGACATGTTCTCTACCCATGTGACAATCTTTCACATATATGTGCCACGATATTTGTGGTTGGAAATCTGCATAAGCGTTAAATTTCTAAAGAAGTTTGACCGGGTTATAGGCTGTTGACGTGAAACAGAACTGTACTGATGCATGATAACATTTAGACACCTATTATATTTGGGCACAAGTAATTTTCTAAACAAGGCACATTAGCTCATTCTGTATATATCTTTAAAACGTGCAGTCATCTTCTGTGGAGACCATGCTGTGTATTCACTGAGCACATTGTATAAGTTTTGATTGCTAGCTATTAATGTAAGTCCTTGCAGTTGGGGGGCACGGCTTTAATAGGGACACAAATTTCGTTGAAAAAGTTCATTCTAGTCATGCAGAAGAATCGGCCAATTATTTAGGTGATGAAATCTTTGTCAATACCATGTGCAGCAAAGGGAAACGAAGTGTACTTAGTGTACTTAGATTGGTAAATGAGGCAACGAAAGCCGTCACATGGGCAGTTACAGTTGACATCTTTGGTTAAGCTGTGACTCTTTTTCACTTTTAAGTAAATACTCGGTATTCTTACCTGCACAGCTCTTTCTCAAACATTTTGGTTGCTAGTTGGGATACGCTCTTTAGTGTGAACGCCAGAGAAATGACGTTAATAAATAGACGGCATTCGTGACGCCGTTACGACCTGTTTTGCAAGAATTATTCGTCGCCCTCAATCAATTGCCAAGAGGACTAAACTGACTGGCACCGGGATTAAAATAAGTGACACTTGGATTAATATAGCTAGCGCAGGGATTAAATCAGTTGGCAAGCGGATTAATTCTCATGGCGCTGGGATCAAATGTGGTGGTGCCTAGATTATATTACTGGCACTTGGATTAAAAATGCTGGCGTTCAGATTAAAGTGGCTGGCACCTGGATAATATTCAATGGCGCTTGGCTTAAACTGAGCGGAAAAACCTGTAATGCCAAAACCAACATGATGTACCCGCACTAGGTCGCAGTGACGCGATGGATTCAGACAGCATCTGGTCGGGTGTGATTAATTATTGGTAAATAGTGAGCGCTCTCCGTCTTAAAAAAAGATAACTCAACCCAACAAGTCACGGAAGATGGACAGAGAAAGAAGGTTTACTGAGAAGGAAAGGCAGGGAGAAAAGCGTGTCTCAGGCCTCCCACTCCACACAGGGTTAATGGGGAAGCGGGAGAAGCCAGTAATGTATAGGGCGATTAGCAGTGGTCATGAAAACGTCCTTGTGTCCGATCAGTCCAGCATTTAATCAGACCAACTGGATCGGCCAAAGCAGCCTAAACGCTAGAAAACACCGCGAAATTCCTGACGGCACACAGAGCGATGACGTTGACTGTTTTACGCAAAATTAAAAAGAAAAAGGATCGCAAGTATATCTTTCGATGTGTCCGGCTAGCATTGACTGATTCGTCGGTTTCTCACCGTGCCAAAGCTCTACGAGAGACACCGCTTAGCGGAAGGAGCACAGGATTCACTTTGGCCACCTGGAGCTCTTAGATATCGGGCACATAAATCGTACTAAAGCATTTCTTGCGCTTCACCCCGAGTCGAAATGCGGCCGCCATGGCGGGGATTCGAACCCGGGACATCGGACTGAGCAGCAAGACACCATAGCCAGTGCACCAAAGCGGCGGGTGATTTTTTTTTTTGTTTTCTCTTTTCTTTTCCTCTAAAGTAATAAAAAATTGAGCCTTCAACGAAGATTTCACCAGTCTAAACTTGCAGCGCCCCTTTCACGTGATGCGCCGGCTTTCTGAACCCTCTCTCTGTCGAGTAAGATAAAAGCCACGAGCAACCTGAAGTGGACACAGAGCTCCAAGTGGGACTTCACGTGGTTGGCCACATCGTTCTCCATGCGCGGCCACCTCTACGCGGCGGCGAACACCAGCGGCGGGGACACGGCCTACGACCTGTTCCGTCAATGCAAGGACTTCGCTGGCGCCCGCTACATGTACAACGTCCCGCCTACGACGGTGAGCCCGGCTAACCCCAGTGCTAATGGCCGGGGGCGCGGATACTCACGAAGCCGCGATTTTACTAAGCCACATTCAAGAACTATATACGGAAGCGAAAGCCACAGGGGCTGAGCTTCTGCGCTTGTGTTACTGTGCGAAGTATACGTACATAGTCGAACCCGTACACAGTCGAACGAACCCACATATAACGAATTATTGTGTATAAGGAACAGCACTTAAATGACCTTGCAACATTTTGTATAAAACTTTTAATTTATATATGCGAACATTTTTCTGATCCCCTTCAGATTCGATATGTCCGGGTTCGACTGTAGTCTTTCCGAGTACAGATAGCCATGGACAGTGCTTTCATTTTCTTGGAGGAGATAATAAGGTTTCGCATTTGCCAAAACACGGATGACAAAACCGAAAGACTTCACACTGAGTGCTGTATTTTGTATCTTGTTTTAGCATAGGCGGTGTAGATGTACGAGTACACTGCTTTATGTTATCCAGCATAAGCTAACGCGGATGTGACTTCGAGACTAATTCCAGGACCGCCTTACTCTGTTCGCGCTTTGCCTCCGTAGCTGAGCTTTCGTCACCACTAAAATTTATGCGCCAGGATGGTTGGTACATTTACAGTGCTTGAGACAAAATTAAGCCCAAGAAAAAGAAAAAAAACGGACGAAGAGAAAGAGACAGGACAAAGCGCCGACTAGTCCACTTGTCTTCATTAACTGGTTGGCACATTACACTCGGAATAAAAAAGTTACAGGCCTGCGCGGCACACGCAGCACAGTCAGCGTAAGGTGGTTGAACGGCGCAAGAGTAGGTCAAATTTCGGCACCACGCATAACAGGGTCTTCGCGGCAAAGTGTCATCGCCTCGATTTTCACGAGAACGATCTGAACTGTCCGCCCGGCGTCGACGGCGAGCTGCGGCTTGTAATGCTCTCGGCACAGCAGTCTGCTGAGCCCGATGATGCCTGGTTGTAGCCGCGCACGTAGCTCTACGATTAGCTTCTTCAGCAGCGGTTCGTACCTTTCGAGGAGACGTCATAACGTGTACCGAAGAGGTACCCAGAATACGTTGCGCAGATCTAACACCGCGATAGTGTTGATTGCGTGCCTCGTCTGAATCGCATCTCGTCGTCTGCGCCTGTGCACGCGGGTGCTTGCAGGCACTTTAACTATACGGCGCCACCATACTGGCGGAGGCTCGGGTCGTCTGCACCTGCGCGCCACGCGTTTAAAGTGAATATTTCTGCTACGTTACAGGAAGCGCTTGCGTGGCTCAGTGGTAAAGTATCCGACTCCCACGCAGCGGGCCTGGGTTCGATCCCGGCGGAGAGCGGGTACTTTTTTTCGCATTTCCGGCGATAGCGGTTACGGCCAAACGCCGACGGCGGCATCATCGTGAACCGAAACGGCTGTTGGGATGAGCCCATAACAGCTTACTCTGTAAAATATGGCCGCGATATGCAATACAGGCGCGAAAAGGGACCGAAACGACTAGTTATAGCAGTGTTTGCCATCTTCTTACTGAAGTGGCTGTTCCAGATTTTTTCTTTATATACACAGCCGGTAGACAGTGTTGTGGTCGTCTGCTGCTCTTCTGTCTCAGTTGCTACTTGTGTTTTATTTCTATTCTAAAAAAAGCCGGCAGATCCCGCGCCCTGTGGGAATCGATGTTCTGCGAAGCAGTGTGCAGGGAGCCCACCTAGTTAACGACTATGAGAGCACCAAGACGTAGGCAGCTGTTTCATGACCTGCATGAAGCGCAGGTCATGATAATAATGTCACGAGTCCTAAGGACTCGTTAAGTTCCACCTAAGAGACCTTAAGGCGAAAGTATTTGTCATGCTCAT
The DNA here is from genome assembly GCF_013339745.2 of Dermacentor silvarum. Classification (NCBI taxonomy): domain Eukaryota; kingdom Metazoa; phylum Arthropoda; class Arachnida; order Ixodida; family Ixodidae; genus Dermacentor; species Dermacentor silvarum. Next base: position 154,644,215 of record NC_051158.1, on the reverse strand, counting down.
GACTATGACTTCGACCATCAACCTTTAGCCCTTTCCTTCACTTAGTACCACAACCGAACCCATTGCATTGGTTTTTGAGCGTGAATCTTTTTTCGGTGAGTCATGGTCATGACTATGACTTCTACCACCATCCTTTAGTGTTTCCTTCACTCAGTACCCACGTCCGAACCCATACCATTGGTTTTGAGTGTTAAGCTTTTTTTCGCTGACTGATTGTTATTATTGCTGAGTCATGCTCATGACTATGACTTTTACCATCACATCCTTTAGTGTTTCCATCACTTAATGCCCACGTTCGAACACATTTCAGTGGTTTTTAAGTGTCAATCTTTCGCTGAGTTATTGTCATTATTGCTGGGTCATGCTCCTGACAATGACTTCTACCATCATCCTTTAGTTTTTCCTTGACTTAGTGCTCACGTCAGAACCCATTTCAGTGGTTTTGGTGTGTTAATCTTTTTTCGTTGAGTCATTGTCATTATTGCCGAGTCATGCTCATGACTATGACTTCTATCATCATCCTTTAGTGTTTCCTTCACTTAGTGCCCACATCAGAACCCATTTCAGTGGTTTTCGAATGGTAACCTTTTTTTCGCTGAGCCATTGTGATTTTCGCTGAGTCATGCTCATTACTATGACTTCTACCGACATTCTTTGGCGTTTTCTTCACTTAGTACCCACGTCCGAACCCATTTCAGTGGTTTTTGAGTGCTAATCTTTTTTGCTGGGTCATTGCCATTAACACCCGTGTACTTAAATTTAGGTGCACGTTAAAGAACCCCAGGTGGTCCAAATTTCCAGAGTCCCCCACTACGGCGTGCCTCATAATCAGATCGTGGTTTTGGCACGTAAAACCCCATAATTTAATTTAATTTTTTTTATTCCTGAGTCATGCTCATGACTGACTTCTACCATCATCCTTTAATGTTTCCTTCGCTTAGTACCCACGTCCGGAGCCATTTTAGTGGCTTTTGAGTGTTAATCTTTCTCGCTGGGTCATTTTCATGACCTACATGACACGCACGTCATGACATTTATGTCACGACTTGTCACTTATGTTCTTCATACACTCCTGCCATGTTATGCCAATTTTGGTACCTACCAAGTTAACGAAACGACCATGAGAGCACCCAGACATAGGCGGCTGTTTTATGACCTACATGACACGCATGTCATGACATTCGTGTCATGACATATCATTTATGTTCGGCATAGTATGCATAGTATGCCAATTTTGGTACATGCAAAGTTAACCAAACGACCATGACAGCACAAAGACTTAGGCAGCTAGCTAGCTAGCTAGATAGATAGATAGATAGATAGATAGATAGATAGATACTGTCAAAGTAGCAGATGTTTGCCAAGAAATGCTTCGCATTTAAAACAATATTTCACATTATACCTGTTCACACGATTATCCTGTGCATACGGTCAGAGTGAGTAGCACTTGCAGCACACCACACAGATCAAGACAATGTTGTAATTGGTGTCGCAAATGCAATATTTATGCTGTCTTCTTTTTTGAAAAGCGCTTAACGATGTTAGTTTTTGTTTTCCAACAGTTTATTTCTGGAAAGCTTCGATGTTGTGGCGCGTTGTGTGCCTGTGTCATGCTGTCTTCACACTGTTAGAGGTACAATATATATATATATATATATATATATATATATATTGTAAGTACAAGTATATAAAAACAAATAAACTCGTAATAACTGCGATTACTAGGCGCTTAAGACGAAGTTATACCTCGGGATCAACTTAATTTTCCTATTCAAGTACAAATAAAACGACGAAATTCTGTCATCAGGCAACCACGGATCGGATTGAGATAGACTTATTGCCTTCAGGAGAGCAAGCCAAGTTCGACTGTGTTAGCTGAATAGTGATTTATAGCCTCCGATTGTTAGAAAAATTGCCTAAATGCGTAACTTTAAAAATAAAAACAAAATTGAAGCAAAAGATTTACAAATGTTTAATTTTGCAGCAAATTGAGATATCGCCGTTACGGCGTACGCCGCTTCTAAGGGGAGTATCTGAACCTGACAGATTTTATACATGAGCTTGCTAGTAATGTGAAATTGCTACAATGTTTACGACGGTTTTGCAAGTCCTACTCACAAAGTAGCGGCATATTTCAGTGAAGTTTAAAATGCATCAATCTTGTCCATTTGAGATATATGTAGTTAAGTTTCTTCTCCTCCAAGTCTTCCAGGCAGACGATTCTTCAAAGAGTAATCGTCGCCGTCCGATGACACTTTGCACTCAGGGAGGCCAACTTAGGAATACATCGGTTTGTTGTAGGACAAAGTAGTACACATCGTCTAGCGGCGGCCGATTTTAGGCTCGCTCGCTTCCGCCCTTTCATCTCTACACACTCTTTTAAATACCCTTGCTAATTGGGGCAGGACCCTTGTTTTAGGTCCCCTTGCTCACATTCTACCAATGAGTTCTTTTCAAAGTAGGCACGATCATCAGCAATACACACTGTACCCGCCCCCAATTTCCAGTCCGGTTTTTGGAACACACAGACCAACATCACTTAAACGAACGCCACATGGCCCTGTTGCTCGAGGTTCACACGCCTTGGTGCAGTTGGCCCGATGAAATGGCATGCCCCGCGAACACATAAATCGCTCCGCGAGCCACTAACGCTGTAAATGCCGCAGAATCGTACTCGAGTGCGACGTTGCTGCCAGGTCTCCCGTTACATGCGTATGCTCGGCGGGTGTAAACTGTGCGTATCCCACACCGCAACGGGAATGCCGCCACCCCTGGCAGTGCCTGTGTTTGTGTTAGCTCCCGAGAACATGCTCATATGCCACTGAGTGACATGCGCGCGGTGAGGCGGCTGCTTGGCCTCTCGTTACGTACACTTCTCCGTTAGATGTCCGCATATCTTGGGCACCGCAGTGGAAGGGCGCTATCCCCAGCGGTCCCCGCTGTTCTAAGAACGCAAACGACGTCGGACGTGAAAGAATAAACAACCTGCGCGAGTGTCATGCATGCGGCCATCGTGTTCCAACGTGGGTGACGTTGAATGCATGCAAGGCTGATTGTATCAGCCAACTTCTCCCTACCGAGAATGTTGTGGTACACTTGTACACACAACACGCTATCAAAAAAGAAAACAAGGAGGGCACACCGTGACGTTCTCACGTTAGATAAATGAACAACCGTGACGTTGTAACCCCGGCGATTCACTAATTACTAGGCAAGAACACTCTTCTGAGTATACAAGCGCTACTGAAATGCGTACATATATTGTCACACGATCTTCGGAATTAATACTATGCACTAATGAATAGGGAAGAACACTCTTCTGCATATACAAGGGCGCCACAACATGCGTACATGCACTGTCACATCATCTTCAGAGTTTATACAATTTGATATAGTTTGCAATGTGCGGCTATTACTTTTTGCTTTACTGTAGTCCACGTACAGTCCACTCCACTTCACACAGCACCAACATATTTAACAGGCAGGTCGGGCCGCTACCCTATACATTCCTAGGCCCACCATGTCGCAGCCTAAAATGCAGGCGCTTTTTTGTGTTGCCGAGCTTCTCTGATGCTTCGGCTCTAATTTGCTGACACATAAAGGGTGCCGATACCTCTGTCCTGACGCCGCCTTAATTGGTCCTATGTCATTTAGGAAAATTAGTTCGAAGGGTTCAATTGGTTGTGCCAACAACCTATTTGGCACCTTTTAAGTTCTCCATCTTTTTGCTAAAGTTTGTACATGACTCATCTGACGGTGCTTCCTGACATCAACAACAAGCTTGGGACCAGAACATGCGCTGTGAACTCTTTTCTTGGTTTTCTTCTCCGAAAGATGCCTTCCGCATCGCACGTCCTTTGGGCGGGTAAGCACCTCCTTTCGGAGCCTTTTAGGCCGTACGAGCTGTTGACAAGTTCTCACATCCGACACCTCCTTATGTAACTGACCCATGCCGCGTTTGTCGCTTCTAGCCTGCTCCCACGAATTTGTTAAAGGGTCTCCTCCCTCACTGCTTCCCCTATCGTATCCAGCTCAGCGCTTTCGCTTGATTCAAATTCCAACACCTGAACTGCGTCGGGTTCTTCCTTGCGTTGTGTGCTTTCAGTTTCTACTTAGGCTATTCTCACTGTGTATTCTGTAGCCTTCTTTCTCTCTTTCTCAAGCTTTTCAAAAACGACGGGAGTTAGCAGAACATCAACGTCATGCGCTAACTCATCGGTAACTGCGCACAATGTCCAGCATTGAGGGTTTATTCTGCAATACGTCGCAGGCAAACAAAGAGGAACATACATGAGGTCTGCCAGCACGGTGCGCCCAAACGCTCCACGCAAGCGTACCTTCCTGCTGCCTTCTCCTTTTATTTCCTCTGGCAGCACACTCCTCTTAAGTAGCGTTATGTCGGTTCCTGAGTCAAGGCACACCTTAAATGCCTATTTAAGATATGCGACGTTAACCCAAGTTATTCGAGATTTTGACGCTGGTTCGCCTGTGGCAGTTTCTTTCCCACTGAACTCACAGCAGACTCGTCTGCCAAATTTCGATTCCGGCATTCGCTTATCGTCTTGATAGCCGGTGGCTGCCTTCGGTTTAGTCTGGGGGCAGCTCCACTGTACGTGACCGAGTTTCCCACATCCGTAGCATTTAGGAGGAGGGCGCTGCTCGTTCACATGCTGACTGCACGTCGCTGTATTCGACCCTGCGCGTGGCTTAGATTCGGCCTTACTTGGAATCTCAAAACGTTTTTTTCCATGTCCATCTCTACTATCCTCAAACCACCTTAGGTTTAAACCACTCCCCTGTTTCATGCTGGAGAACATAGGCACGTAACTCGTCTGGCATTATCTGTTTCGCGCGGTCAGAATTCATGGGTGCGCGGATATCCTTCAGTGCTTTGACCTTTCGGCTACGCAGATAGTAGCCAAGGGCTACTTCTAACTTAGAGACAAACTGTCGCCAGCTCTCACTACCTTTTTGGCAAGTATAAAACCGGCGCTTGTACTCCTCGGGTGTCAGTTTTAACTCCGAGAGTACCAGTTCCTGAATTTCCTCATACGATAACACTTGGTCATCGGATTTGTTTGCTACAAAACTACGAGTTCTCTCGTTCAGGAAAGGGACAATAATTCAACCTGCGACATCTCGCGGAATCTCGCAGCTCCTGAGGTAATTTTCAGCGCTCTTAAACCATGCTGGCACTAGCTCATCTGACTCTGGAGCAGTATTCGCGCATTGGCGCGAGTACTGCTCTTAAGGCTTTAGCGTAGTTCCCCAATTTTGATCTTTGCCCCTTTTCGTTCTCCTGGGCACTATGTTTTCCCAACTTCAACGTTTGAAGCTGAATTTGCAGTCGCAGCATTTCTATGTCTAGCTCCTTCTCTCTGAGCCGTGCGACCACACCTTGGCTATTCGAATCCGTTGTAGTAGTATGCGCTTCCGAGGCCTCTAACCGCGCTGAATCTTTGTCATTCGGGTCTGATTCAATGGTTATTTCTCCCGCTGCGCGCTGCATCTGCGCTCGCGTGGTGACCGACGTGGTGCTCCCGGAGAAAATGGGGTAGGGCCTACCTGAACTCCAATTCGCCGTGGACACTTGGCGAGCCGACAGGTGGTAATTCCGGTTGAAGTCGTTCAACGCTGGTCATCGGACATTCACCCGGTAGGTCGACAAGGGTTTTCATCGCGAATCGTGGCTCCTTGCCATCCTATTCACGACTCCGCTGGTGGTCGATACTGCAGGGCCCACGCTGTGCAAATGCTGACTCCCCGACAGAACACTGTTTGGGTGTCCTCCACCTCTTGTCCCACGGGCTTCCGTCAAACGCTGGTCCGGGCCTCTTACTAAGATGTCGCCACGGAATCTTGAACCTTGGCTCCTGGAACTTACGAGAATAACGTTCCAGCACTCATCTTAAACGGAAGTAAATAGTTGTCGCCAGCCCTGATACAGCAAGTCACTCGGGCTATCGTAGTCACGGCACCAGTTAAGTTTCTTCGCCTCCAGGTCTTCCAGGCAGACGATCCTTCAAAGAGTCCTCGTAGCCGTCCGGTGACACTTTGCACTCAGGGAGGCAAACTTAGGAATACATCCGTTTATTGTAGGACAAAGTAGCATACATCGACTAACGGCGGCCGATTATCGGCTCGCTCGATCGCCCCCCCCCCATTCCATTAGGTTTTGAACTAAAGTTTAGAGAGGTCAAGTCCGTTGTACATTATATAGTATGGATGTATTCACCGTCACCATGTTTATTGCTTATTTGTTTCTTCACTTTTTTCCCACAAAGTGAAGACTTGGTAACTTTATGGAATACATTCTGTGATGAAATAGCTTACCTCGTGTTCAGATTTCACATCCTCTGCACTTTAGACTATCTATATTTACACTCGCTATCTTTTGTAAATACTGTAAAACAATTTAGGGCTTAATTAGCTAAATACGAGCGGCTAGAAAAGGTCTTAGTTGGCCAGTAGACCTTTAAAGCATTTAAAAACGTTTTCAAGACATCCTCAAAATGTCCAGCAGAACGTTTTGTAGCCGTTTTCAATACGTTCCCATGACGCCTTGCAAGACGTCTTCTAGCCGTCTTTAAGACGTCTACCAGACGTCTTGCAAAACGTCTGATATCGCAAATTTGGCGGTGCATTAGACGATCTTAGAGACGGCTAGAAAACGTTTGAAGACGTCCGACAAAATATTGGTAAGATGTCTTGAAGACGTTCTTAATATCTTGCCAGAACTTCTCCAAGACGTCTTGTAAACGTTTAAAATCGTTTTCAATACGTGTTGCTTATCTTGTCAAGACGTCTTTAAGACGGCTTATAGACCAATGTGTATTCAGTGGGGTGTAAGGTTACTGAGTGAAGGATGCAATGAAAGTAACAATATTGCCGCGAAGCACTGTTCGTTTTCTTTTGAACCGCCTCTGAAAGCTTCTCTAATAGCCTCGTTGGCTACGCGATACGTGACCAAAGCGCGCTTGTTTGAACATTCTCAGAAAAAAATAGCATATCTTGTACTGGAGGCGCAATGCTGAAGAGACAGCGGAGCTGATGGGCACCTAGCTAGTCTTGGCTTTTGGGTTAGGCTAAGCACTACCAAGTGATCCCCAGCATTTCCCAGAATTTCAATATTTGTCGATTATCGCTTAGCTATTGATTGGCTATCGTTTGGCTATCGCGAGGTATTGGCCACGCATTTGGGCTAGGCTCAGCACTACCAAATCATACCCAGCATTTTCCGGAATTTATTGATTATTGATCGATTAAGACGAAACTTTAATATGTCTCATGCGGAGGTGTCCCTGAAAGAGCTGGCAATGGCCTTGTCAAAAGCCCGGCGTCACCGCGGATGGAAAAAATGTTACGTGGCCCCATGGAAATGCATACACCCGATCGCGTATGGCGCATACCTAGCTCTATTCCCAAGTCCTGCGCATATCACGGTATGCGTATATCCTTTATTGACGACCTAAGTACCATTCTATTTGATATCAAAAATCAGTTTTCCGGCGCTAACCTCATGACTTGCGGTGATTTTAACTTTCCAGACATTGATTGGGATAACCTAACTGCATCTTGACGTCATTCCAGAGATTTTTTGGATCTTATTCTTTCTTTCAACCTCGCTCAAACTGTCGGAATAGCAACTCGTGGTAGTAACACCCTTCACCTTGTCCTTGTGTCAGATCCTGAGCTAATTCAGTCATCATCATCCACCGATGGTCTTAGCGATCATATGTTAGTGTTGTTCAGCCTCGCAATTTCAATTCCTTCGCGCCAACGTTCAGTAAAATACATTCGCGATTACAGCAAAGCAGATTTTTGCAAATGGTCGAATTTCCCCAACACTTCGAACAATCCGCTCCTAATAGGTCTATTGATGAAAACTGGTTTTCGTATAAAGAAAAAAAATATCTCTTTAATATATTTCGATGTACCCCTCATTTGCATTCGCGGTGATGCCAGGAAACCGTGGTTTACAAGCTCATTAAGAAAATTATGTAACAAGAAAAAGCGGTTGTTCAAGGAAGCTAAGAGCTCCAATTCAGCACTAGAATGGGGAAAGTACTTAGAGTGTCTGCATAATTATACGAAGTTGCTGAGCCGCACGAAACTGCACTTCTACAACAAGGACTTACTTGACATCCACCGAAATAACCTAAAAAAGTTTTGGACTTTGTTAACTCCCAACCGTAGTGGCTCGCATAACATCTCTTTATCATATCAGGATGGTTCTGTCGTTCCGAGGGAGCTTCGTTCTGACCTTTTGAATGCGTACTTCACGTCTGTTTTCACCCAGGAACCAGCTGCTAATATTCCTATACCGTTCAGCTCAAATTTCCCTCAAATGCCACCAGTTGGCATTTTGCCAGAAGGAATGTGTAAAATAATTGACAATTTAAAGATATCCAGTGCCCCTGGGCCGGACAACATATCAGCTAAAATCCTTAAACGCACAAAAGTAATATCCAGTTTACAGATCATTTTCACGCAGTCTATTTCCAGTGGCCAAATCCCGTCCGAGTGGAAGGTAAGCAGAGTTGCACCGGTTTACAAGGCAGGAAGCAGCTCCGATCCGTCAAATTATCGTCCTATCTCGTTAACATGCATTGCATGCAAACTTATTGAACATATAGTTTACTCCCACGTGGCAAAGCACCTGGATAATAATTCCTTTTTCTTCAAAAACCAACACGAATTTCGGTCCGGCTTTTCGTGCGAATCTCAACTTTATGAATTCACGACTGACCAGCACTTAAACCTAGACTCATCCTTTCAAACTGACATTTACATTGATTTTTCTAAGGCTTTTGACCGTGTTCCCCAGAAGCGCCTCATGACTAAACTTTCTTGCCTTTCACTGGACCCGCTGATATTCTCATGGATTCAGTGCTTTATAACTGATCATTCGCAGTACACCGTCATTGAAAGTCATCCTTCTGCCTCTACTAACGTTATCTCCGGAGTCCCTCAGGGCTCTGTTCTTGGCCCGCTTCTGTTCCTAATCTTTATCAATGACCTTCCTGCTGAAATTTCATCATCCATTCGTCTGTTGGCGGTGATGATGATGATGTGTGGTGTTTTATGGCGCAAGGGCCAGTTATGGCCAAAGAGCGCCATGCCAGTGTTTGTGAGAGTGCAGTGGAGCGATGAATTCTGAGAAGTAGATGAAGCGTGGCTGTAACAGGGCCTAAAATAATCGCTGTAAAGTGCGTAAAATATACATATACTAAAATCATGGTTATGACATGAGGTGTACTATGAAATGGAGAATGCATTGAGAGGTAATGACACGATATTTAAAATATTTAAGATGCAGTAATTGGCAAGAAGCACTACTGCCTAAACAGAGCCCTTGAACCACAAGGGCCTGGAGGCATGTGCTATAAAAAACTATCACAGCGGCATCCTCTGGATTGAGGATGCGCTACGAACTAGTTGGGCTAATAAATTGCAGGACCACATCGTTCAAAAAATTGACGACTGCTTTGGCATTAAAAATCGGTTCTTCGCCAAGAAACATAATGGGATGAAGCGGGACATGATATCGGTACGCTTGTGGAAAATATTTCTTTCTTTCTGTTTCTGCTTCCCGGCACTCCACGAGGACATGGAGGACGGTCAGCCTCTCACTACATCTACCACAGGTTGGAGGATCATTTCCATTCAATAGAAAATTGTGAGTACCATATGTGTGTCCTATTCTTAGACAACAGAACAGGACATCAGTTCGTCGTGTTTTCGTTGCGGGTGACCAGAAACCGAACTGTGGCTTAATTAAGTGAAGCTTATTATTTGTTTCAGCGTCCCACAAGCGCTGTCAGTGGTCTCGCAGTTTTCTTCGCAGAAAAGGCTTCAGATCTGCGGGGGGAATAGTAGCCGCAGGATTAATAGCGTGCGATGTAGTTGATGTGGCCAACTGGTCTGCAAGCACATTACCCACAATGCCTCTATGGCCAGGCACCCAGCATATAGTCACATGCTGGTTAGATATATACGCTCTGCATAAACTGGAATAGAGCTCAGTAAGTACAGGATTTTTGTTTTTGCAGAGTGACATCAGAGCTTTCACCACGCTTAGGGAGTCTGTAAATATAATTGCTTTTTGAAGTTTTGATGCCCTTATATGATTCACAGCCGACAATAGTGCATAGGCCTCAGCCGTAAAGATACTCGTTTCCGGGTGGAGTACACCGGATTCCGAAAAGGATGGGCCGACGGCTGCATAAGATACCCGGGCACGTGACTTGGAAGCATGTGTAAAACTGTGTACACGAGTATTTATATTGGAGTGCTAAGAAATGCATTTTAATGTGTGCCTCTGGCACGTGTTTAGTGACCTCTACGAACGATGTGTCACACTCTATGAGTTGCCAGTGCCACGGCGTCAACAGTTTCGCTGGAGCCATAGGACATTGTTCAAGCAGCGGAACACCCATTTCCTCACTAAGATTCCTCACACGCAAAGATAACGGCTTTCTCGCTGCAGGTCGATTATGGAAGAGTGTGGCAGCGGTCACGTCATTTATAGTTGAATAAGAGGGATGTTCAATGTTTGCTTGTACTTTCAGAAAATATGTAAAACTGCTGTATGACCGCTGCAGATGAAGTGACCACTGATTTGACTCTACGTAGAGGCTCTGGATTCGACTTGTCCTGAAAGCACCGGTGGCAAGGCGGATACCCAGATGGTGAACGGGGTCTAGTATTTTTAATGCACTTGGCGTTGCGGAATTATACACTATAGCTCCGTAATCGAGGCGTGAGCGGACAAGACTTATATAGAGGTTAAGCAGACACTTTCGATCACTACCCCAAGTCGTACGCGACAGAAGCTTTAAAAGGTTCATTGTCTTCAGGCATTTTGCCCTCAGATGCTTAATATGAGGAATAAATGTAAGCTTCGAATCTAAAATAATGCCTAGAAACTTATGCTCGCTGCTCACAGAGAGCGCATCTCCTTTGATTTCTATACTGAGGACAGGCGTTCTGCCTCTCTTGTTTGTAAAGAGTACGCAAGTGCTCTTCTGGGCATTTACTTTAAAACCGTTCTCATCTGCCCATTGGGACAATCTGTTTGTTCCCAGCTGCACTTGTGGTTCGCAGATCGCAATATTGCATGATTTGAAGGTTACCTGCACATCGTCGACATAAACAGAATAAAACATTGTGCGTGGGATGACTGTGTGCAGGGAACACATTTTTACACTAAATAGTGTGCAACTAAGCACGCCCCCTTGTGGCACACCGGTCTCTTGGGTGAATGACTTAGAGAGAGCGTTACCCACTCTTACGCGGAATGTGCGATTCGATAGGTAACTTTCGATTGTGTTTAGCATGTTGCCACGGACACCCATCGCATAGAGATCTCGGAGAATGCCGTAGCGCGATGTCGTGTCGTAAGCTTTTTCTATGTCGAGGAACACTGAAAGACAGAACTGCTTATGTATAAAAGCGTCTCTAATATAAGACTCAATGCGAACAAGGTGGTCTGTTGTGGACATACCTTCCCTGAAACCACATTGGAAGGGGTCTAGTAATTTGTTATTTTCAGGAAAACAGATTAAGCGCCTGTTGATCATTTTATTGCGATAGCAATTATATGGACACTCAAAAGCAGATTTCTGCCGTCGGCGTCGCCGTCGCCGTCGCCGTGAGGTTCCGTATGACGTCATTTGGAGAAGAAATCGTCGCCGCGCGCCGAACGCTGTATGTGCGAGTGAAAGTGCGCGAGGGGCGCGTCTTTCACGGGGAGTGAACGCACGGCGGAGAACAAACGCGCGTTCTGCGCCGTGCTCGCTTAAGGGCTGCAGAAGTAGGCGTCTCTGTTCTCCTTCACAATCACCATGTATGTAGAGCAAACGCGCCTTCTTCCGACGCGCGAGAGGCCGTGCGGGAGGGGGAGGGAAGGGAGGCGACGTTTAGCTGCGGCACGCAGTGCCTATTTATATCAGAGGCTCCGGCAACAGTCACCAACGCCGCACGCATTTTGAGCGAACGCGGGCAAAACGCCCTTGGCGTCGACAACAGTTCTGCGTGTTGCCGATGCTGCTGCATGTCCAAGTTTATACAGCTGATAAAGCTAATATCATTACTCCGTATAGCTCTCTACAAGTTTGCTATCGCAATTGATGCTTCGCCTTTCAGGTGAAACTGCGACAACATTTTTCAAATAGTTTGCACAGACAGCTTGTTAGCGCTATTGGCCTGTAGCTGCTGGCTAGGGACGGGTCTTTGCCTTGTTTAAGCACGGGAATGACTATAGCTTCCTTCCACGAGGACGGAATATATCCATGCGCCCACATGACATTGAAAAGATACAGGAGTGTTTTCAGCGCTTCAGGATTCAGGTGCTTAATCATTTCAAATATGACACGATCACCGCCTGGCGCAGAGTTATTGCAGCAAGCGAGGGATTCTTTCAGTTCAGTTAAAGTAAATGGATAGTTGTAGGCCTCACTCGATGACCCTTTACGTTTTAGGGGCTGCCGCTCTTCGCGTTCTTTGACTCTCAGAAATGCTTGTGTTTAGTGGGACGCACTGGAGATATATTCAAAGTGTTCGCCCAGACAACCAGCTTGATCTTCCAGGCTCTCTCCTTGAGTACTTACTAAGGGGAGTGGGTGTACCTCCCGGCCTTTTAATTTATTTACTCGATTCCACACTTTCGTCTCATCCGTGTAAGAATTTATACTGGAGATGTACTTCTCCCAACTCTCCCTTTTAGCACGTCGACGTGTTCTTCTAGCCTGGGACTTTATTTTTTTTGAAACTAATCAAGTTTTCGGCGGTTGGAGAGTCGCGAAGTCGTCCCCAAGCTTTGTTTTGATTTTTCCGTGCTTCCTTGCATTCTTCGTTCCACCACGGGATACGACGTTTATTAGCCAGTCCGTTAGTTTGACGGATGCTTGTTGTGGCAGTCCCAATTATAAAGCCCGTTATATATGCTACAGCATCGTCTATATTTAAAGAGGCAATATCATCCCTGCTTAAATAAGTTTGTTCTTGGAAACGTTCCCAGTTAGCCGAGTCAACCTTCCATCGGGGAATGTGTGGGCAACATAGATCTTGTTTTGTCAGTTTTAACACGATTGGGAAGTGGTCGCTCCCAAAAGGGTTCTTCAGAACGGACCACTCCAGGTACGGAATCAGTGTACTCGACACGATACTTAAATCTATGGAGGAGTATGTGTTGTGCGCCATGCTGTAGTAAGTTGGCTCTTTCTTATTAAGTAAACATGCTCCTGAAGAAAAGAGAAAGTTTTCAATTAGGCGTCCTCTCGCATCGCAACGAGAGTCTCCCCACAATGTGTTATGTGCGTTTAAATCTCCGACAACTATGTATGGTGCCGGAAGTTCATCTATGTAGTTCTGAAATTCAGTTTTATTAAGATGATAATTAGGAGGGATGTATATAGAGCTAACAGTGACTGCCTGTCAAACAATACCACTCGGACAGCAACTGCCTCTAGGGGCATACGAAGTTTCACTTCTCAACAGGCAACACCTCTGTCAACTACGATAGCAACACCGCCGGATGACACGAAGGTGTCATCGCGGTCTTTGCGAAAGATGGCGTATTGCCGGAGAAAGTTCCATTGTGTAGATTTAAGGTGTGTCTCCTGAACACACAGCACCTTCGGATTAAACTTGTGTAGGATTTCTTTGACGTCATCGAGGTTGTGTAGGAGTCCTCTGACGTTCCACTGTATTATTTGTCTATTCATGTTGAAAGTGTTTTTTGTGCTGTGTGTCAAGGAGACTAACTTAAGCTACAGAGCCCTTGTCGGGCCCTGTGATGCGGGCTTTTTCTTTTTTGGAGCGATCGCGAGATTCTCGCCGCTCCTGAGGCGCTGGTGGTGCCGTCTGGCCGGTTGTAGTGTCCGTCGCCTCTTGTGAGGCGCTGGACACGCGCTCTTGCGAGCGGTTGGTTTGACGAGAAGGCCTCGCCTCGAGGGACGAGGCCCTGGAGGCCACCAGCCCGGAGGTCGATGGCCCCTTCTTGTGAGTTGGCGGAGCAGCGCTAGCTGCAGCCGCCGAGGGGGCGGATGGCGTCACTGCCGGCTCACTGTGTGTGGGCCGGACAGCCGCCGGAAGCCGTTGCGACGCTGCCCCCTGACGCGCCACTTCGGCAAAGGTGTTCTTTGGCAGGTAAGACACCCGCCTGCGTGCCTCTTGGAACGAAATATTTTGTTTGTCTTTGATTGTGACGATTTCCTTTTCCTTCTTCTAGGATGGGCAGGACCGTGAATATGCTGCGTGGTCCCCATCACAGTTCACGCAGTGGATAGTGTTTTGACATGTTTCAGAAAGGTGTTCATTGGCACTGCATTTTGCACAAGTCTGTCGGCCTCAGCAGTTCTGTGAACTGTGCCCGAATCGCTGGCACTTAAAACATCGGAGCGGGTTAGGCACGTACGGCCTGACACGGATCTTGACATACCCGGCCTCAATGGTCTCGGGTAGCACACTAGAACCAAAGGTAAGAATAACATGTTTCGTTTGAATTTCCTTTCCATCGCGCCTCATCTTAATTCGCTTTACGTTAACCACGTTCTGTTCTTTGAGTCCTTCCAAAAGTTCTTCCTGAGTGAGCTCCATCATGTCATCGTCTGAGATTACACCACGGATGGTGTTCATGGTACGGTGACGGGTGACCGTAACTGGGATTTGTCCGAAAGAGACTAGGCAGCTTTTCATACTGTTTTTGTCGCGGAGCTCCAAGAGGAGGTCACCGCTGGCCAACGTAGTTGCTTTGTAGCCTGGGCCTATAGCTTCTGTCATACATTTGGAAACGAGGAACGGTGAGATAATCCTCACAGTCTTCTCTGGTCTTTCACTGTGTACTACATGGTAGCGCGGGAAATTCTCTATTTGGTGGCCAAAAAACTTGAAAACATCTTTGGTGCGCCCTCGTTTCTGGGGGCGATCAGGGAGTTTGGGGAAAGCACGATCCATAGGTATATCTAAATTTCGGCAGAAACGCCCGCCGCCCACCATGGAGCCCAACAAGGGGACGCCGCAGGACATATAGGAAGCAAATCATGTAGACGCCAGCTGTACGTTGCCGCTATAACCATATATGTACAGCCAAGGTTGGTTGCACCACACAAGGTTAACCCTCGCTGCCTGGAAAGTTGGGAGTAAATAGAAGAGAGGAGAAGACAGGAAAGATTGAAAGAAAGAGGGAAAGACGCAGATTGGAGAGGGGGACAGGAAGAGGCAACTACCGATTTCACCCGGGTGGGTTTGTTGAAGGATGTTTCGGCTTCTTTCTGCTGTTGTGCCTGAACCGCAGTTTCTTCTTTGACACTATTTGAGTCGTGAAAACTTGCGGCTTGGATGTCGCAAACTTTGTAGCGTTGGAAGGATATATTGGTTTTGGAATGCAGAAATCTGCCGTGTCTGCCCATAAATTTTGTGTAAAAAGGATGTCTGCAAATTAAACACACGAAGTTATGTACGATGCTCCACTAAACACTTAACATTCCCTTAGTACTTAGATATGAAAGACATTGCACTTAAATGGAAGAAATATCTTGGCATTTGTTGTCAACATTACAAATCCGTGTTACAAAGACACTGTCCAGCGAATTATCTATCATCATGGTTCTTATTACTCTGTTAAATTGGTCTAGTCTAATGTGGCCACCTGATTACTGCTTAAAAGGAAGACTTAATTAGGTGCGCTTATTGTATGAAAAGGTTTGCAACTACTTAATTTCACTGTTCTCTGAAACAGGCATCTAGAAAACGCTGCTCATGGCTGTTAACACATTAGCGCGTCATGTATAGTATGTATACATACTTCACGAATACCATCACAGCAATCACCTGAGAGAAAATTTCATGGCTAAGGTAGAGGGCCAATCAATTGCAAGCGATGAAATGTTTCATAAAGGGCCTCACTAGCCTTTATCGACATATGACACAGCCCTCCCACCTCCCGCAACGGAAGCAACTGACTGTTGTTATGACGAGGCACGCATTGTTCGCGAAACTCATTACTTTATTGCACCTTTGAATTGAAGACATGAAGTAGTTCTTAAAAGTGCCAATTGCAATGCCCAAGGTATACTCGAGGCACTACAGCGCAGCTTAGGCTCCCTTGAAAACGAAAATTCGAACATCTTCTGCCTCACCATGTCTGGATCCTGCATTGTGTAATATATGCAATAATAGATACAAATTGCGCACTATTCGCTTCGTCAGTACATAAAGAGAACCTCGCATGCCCGCCTCGTAAAGAAGGCACCACAAACCTCAAATGAATTTACTTGATTTTTCACCTCCGCCGGGGTATAATCATATCTTCAATATGTCCCATATACTGATACTACTACTAATGAATGAGGCTTCGGCTCCTTGCTTTGCAGCCTTACGGTCTACTTCCTTACAGCCCTACAGCCTTACACTCAAAAGTTTGGCTCGATCCAGCAGTCTGTGTCATGCCGCCAAACAGATTTGTCATGTCTGTTCCTCAAGCAACAAGCACCAGTAAATAGCTCAAGTGAGTTGAACGTGTAGAGCTGAAAGGGCAATAAGTATTGGTGCATTCCTTCGCGTATGCCGCAAACAGCTGTGAGCCTCAACCAGCTTTACTTCAAATTACCGTCACTTAAAATTAACCGGTGAAGATGTGGCTAATTTAAAGAAGTACTTAAGAAAGCAACCTGAAAAGAAGGGTTAGTTAACCCGCCGCGGTGGCTCAGTCATATAAGGCGTCGCGCAACTGAACATGAAGTCGCGGGATCGAATCCCGGCCGCGGCAGCCTCATTCCGATGGAGGAGAAGTGTGGACATGCCCGTGTGCTTGCATTGTAGTGCACGTTAAAGAACCCCAGGTGGTGAAAATTTATCTGGACGCCTTCACTACTGTGTGCCTCATAATCAGAACTGGTTTTGGAACGTAATACCCCAGAAAGAAGGAATTAAGTCCTCGTGTTACTGCCGAGCGTTTGTGTGAAGCAATGCAAAAAAATTGATATTATACCATGAACTGCTCGTTGTGAGCAAACATGTTCTAGCGGGTTAAAATCAAGGTAAATGTTGTAGAAGTCAGATACAGCCAGCGTTTGTGACATGCTTGTTGCACCACGGCAGGTATGTTATCCTAACTGGATTCTTATGTGCTATTTCATTTTGTTTATGCTTTCATTATTCACGTGAGCTACCGCAGCAAACTTTAGATCCGCGCATGCAAAACCAGCAATGGGCTGGTCTGACCTCCTTCAGCTGCCACTGAGTGTTGCCTTTGAGAAATATATTGACGTACATGAAATAAGCACTTTGAATAAATTTTCGCAAACGAAGACGCTGTATAGATATATTTGAGATGACCGTCATAAGTATACAAGCATAGGGAACGAGAGTGCACAAATGGAAACACTGCAGAAGGAGCCCGAACGCCGACGGAACTGCAGCAAGCGACAGGCGTGAGTTTGTGCCGCAACGTGACGCGAGCAGCACTAGCAGCGCCCCTGTAGGTCTGTCTCGGGGCCAATAGCACTAGTAATTGTGACAGATGTACTCACAGTTCCATGCTCTGCTTGCAATATGCGCTTACTCACTGATCTAAAATGTTGGTTGAGGTCCCCTTTTATTATTTATTCATTTTTAATTTACTTAAGAAGCTTGCAACACTGTTATGGCATTTTGTAGGGGGGAGGATACAGCATATGGGAAAAAAATCTAAGTGTGTAAACAGCATAGAAAGAAGGAACAGTAGAAAAGAATGTCTGTAACAAAAAAAAATATGTTGAAGTAATCAAGCCTTGAAGCATGGTTAACTAGTGTCGGTGTTTGAAAACGGGTCGGTGTTTTAACGACCGCATGAGGGAAACAGAGGGTGGCTGTCAATGCTTTAGCGGCTGGTGGCTGTCTGGCTGACCATTGCGATAGGTGCTCGTGCACTACAGAGTTTCAAAGCACGTGTGCGCTCAGAAGGATCCAGAGGTTGGTTGATAGAGAAATATTTGAAGTGTCTTGCAAAAAAAACGGCTAATAAGTGTACTCTATAAGCATCCCATCACTGGACCTCACCAAGAAAGAGTCTTCCTATCTGGAAAATGACATTTGTATCGATTTCTTTCTATACATTCACTGTTAGATTGGGGCGAGGGGAAATGAAAGGTGAAGGTTGCTTCTCTTTGCATTGGGCGCTCTGTGCATCCCGTTAATTTTAGGTTTAAGCGTAGCAAAACTTGATGAAGGTTAGCGTTGTGTCCTCTGTGCTTCTCGTTCTTGTGCCAAATTTTTCAGCGATAGTTAGCAGTGTCTCAAGTTTGGAATATGCGCCAACTAGTCCTGCTTTTATCTCTATTTTAAAGAATAGTATAGTTGCAGATGCCAGAAAGAAAGTGCATACCAACACATATAAAAAGAATGTTATCAAGTAGTGAAGAGAACAGTTAATCAGACTGACAGACTTCAGAGCTATGCAAAAGCTTGACCCATTGTGTAAGGTGATAGCAGAGAAAAGACTTGAGTGAGACACCTTATTTCACACACATAGGTATATATCCACAGCTTTATATAAAACTGCCTAGAAGAGCTGCAAATTTGTATTGATGCCAAACTAGCCAAAATATGGGCATTAAAGCTTGCTGACGTTTATTGTTTGTCTGCCTTAAGCCAATGTTACCCCACCGAGAGGGCCTTTAATAGGCCTTTTACTAGCGAGTCATTTGTAATTGTCTGTTATGAAACAGGCAGCACGTTTCTTTTTCTGTGCGGCAGTTACACTTAACATGTGAGGATCACAAGAGTTGTAAATTCTGCAATCGGGTATACGTTTGCGATATAAACACTTTGTAGCTTTTGGTGATGCTTTATAAAAAGTGCGAAAAATGACATTTAACTTTCTGCCATCTTTGTTTGTGAAGCGTTTGACATGTTCTCTACCCATGTGACAATCTTTCACATATATGTGCCACGATATTTGTGGTTGGAAATCTGCATAAGCGTTAAATTTCTAAAGAAGTTTGACCGGGTTATAGGCTGTTGACGTGAAACAGAACTGTACTGATGCATGATAACATTTAGACACCTATTATATTTGGGCACAAGTAATTTTCTAAACAAGGCACATTAGCTCATTCTGTATATATCTTTAAAACGTGCAGTCATCTTCTGTGGAGACCATGCTGTGTATTCACTGAGCACATTGTATAAGTTTTGATTGCTAGCTATTAATGTAAGTCCTTGCAGTTGGGGGGAACGGCTTTAATAGGGACACAAATTTCGTTGAAAAAGTTCATTCTAGTCATGCAGAAGAATCGGCCAATTATTTAGGTGATGAAATCTTTGTCAATACCATGTGCAGCAAAGGGAAACGAAGTGTACTTAGTGTACTTAGATTGGTAAATGAGGCAACGAAAGCCGTCACATGGGCAGTTACAGTTGACATCTTTGGTTAAGCTGTGACTCTTTTTCACTTTTAAGTAAATACTCGGTATTCTTACCTGCACAGCTCTTTCTCAAACATTTTGGTTGCTAGTTGGGATACGCTCTTTAGTGTGAACGCCAGAGAAATCACTGACATTCTTCGCCCGTCCTCGACTACTGGCTTTTTTGACTCCAGTCGCAAGCCCATGAGTTGTCTCCCAGCCAGTTCCATGAATTCCCTCTGGTAGCACAGCGTAGACGGCCGAAGTGGAGACGTGAAACCTTTGGCGACAGGGCTCCTAGAGTTGAGAATGTCAAATGCCCTAGAAGTAAAGAGGTATTTATTGCAGTTTATGAACTAGAGTGTTATACGCTTGATAGTCTACCTGGCATATTCTATGCATAAGCCGGTTTATTTATAGGGTCACTTGCTGGGCGTGTACTGCTTTCGTGCCCCACATTTAAGAAATTTGGTTTTGATATGTTACAAGCTTACACACACAGGTAAAATCTCTGGGTGAATTTTCACTGAATATGATTCATCATCATCGTCATATTTTTTTATGTCTACTGCAGGATGAAGGCCTCTCCCTGCGATCTCCAATTACCCTTGTGTTGCATTAGCTGATTACTATTTCTACCTGTAAATTTCCTAAGTTCATCACCCCACCTAATTTTCTGCCGTCCTTGACTGTGCTTCCCTTTTCTTGGTGTCCTTTAGGTAACTCTAATGGTCCAACGGTTATCTACCCTGCGCATTACATGGCCTTCCCGGCTCCATTTTTTTTCTCTTACAGGGACCCTGAAACGATTTTGACGATTGTGTACAAACCTACTGAGTCGTTAGAGTAGGTCCTTCTGATTATTAATTGACGCATCTAAGCGCTCCACGTAAAGCGTGTAATTTATTATAAGGCTTTAAAAATGTGCATCGCTAGCGATTTCAGCACGCCAAGCGGCTGATTTTTTTGCCCAGATGACGTGATTTGCCCAGAATACGTCACTGGGCCAGCTATCCGATTGGCTGCCCTGCGCGTATCATCGATAATTTTTCCAACATTATGGTGAACAAATGTTGTTCCTAATAGTTTAGATGTTAGTTAATTTGTTTCTATAAAAAGAAAGTAACAGAAAGAGAATGCACAAGGGCATGTATCACTACAGAAAAAGCACTTCCGGCCCACAGCAAGTGTCATCTGCTTGTGTTACAACGTGCTCCGTGTTGACGAGAGCTGCACGGTCAGTGTTGGTCTTGTTCTATCTTTTCGCAAGCACCACGGTTCGCCCTTGCGTAGTGGGCTGCAAACGTAGCGATCGGCGACATGCCAAGCTGCGACATCGTGCCCCGCTGCAAGGCAGCAGACGAGCGGAGTCGCTGCAGCGCATCGACTGAGGGTATCCAAACGGCGCCAGCATCTACGCGTTTGCGGCCGTCACTTCACGTCGAAGGATTGCCACAATAGAATTTAGCTTGTCCGGTATTCAGGTGAACGTAAGCGTAAGTGTACTGACCGTTTTTACCACGTTTTACGTGATCAACGGAGGGGCAAACGTGAACTGCTTATTGAGGGGCTTTAGAACCGCTTGCACGGTGCAGCCACCTGGCGACACAAAGCTCAACCAAACACACACAGCTCTTATAGCAGTAACCAAGTTTTTTCTACTTTGCTGCTGGCTCAAATTTTTGGCAGGAGCATAATCTTGAACACGTTGTCATGTTCAAAATGTTTTATACTTGGCTACAGGAATATTAGCTCTGTTTTTGGCTGGTTAAGCTATGCACCACCAGATGGCTGGACCGCGCATGCCGATTAGGCTGCTCACGTACGTCTACGAAGCTCCTTCATCACAGCAGTATGGAGGGGCTTTAGTTTACGCCTCTGGCTATCCGTCAAATCACCCAGCTCGCCTGTGGTTACCGGAATACGGGACACGCTCGGCGCTGCGACAGAACGCTCGCAACGCACGCTGCTTGATCGCTCTCGCTGGGGATCGACGCCGGGCGGCTAGCGGAGAGGTCGGCGAGCCTTCGCGCCATAGAGTTTCACACTATAAAACCTAGAGAGAAATGTGGTGCTACTGTGCTGTGGTATGCATGGGAATGCCGGTATATTGTGGATTCGGATTGGCATCGTTCTTGGAGAGCCCGAACGCCTTGAAGACGCGCCTGGCTAGCACCGTTCCGTCTGTCACAATGATTTATTTCCTGCTAAAACAGCACGTAAAAAACTGCTTTAGCTTTATTATTACACAAAAACATGTTTTGTTTAATTTTAAGGACATACGATTGGATGAACAATTCTATGAAACGTAAAAAAGTATCAGCTGGCCGCTAAAGTTGGAGGGCAGACGACAAGATTCTCGCTTGCTTTGGAACAACTTGTCGTCTGTTCTTGCTTTTCTTCGCTTGATGCTGCATTGTAGGTGAGTAAACTTTATTGAGAGATGTAATATGGGTGAATGAAAGCCTTTTATGTATATTTTACTTTAAGAACGCATTATTTGTGTAGCCATATCCACGTTTTAGACGAAGCCTCGTTCAACGCCAGCCAACACAAGCCTCGCAGACACATATCCCGTCATTCCCATGAGGGCACGGTAGCCCTTTAAGAAACTCGCATAGACGGTGGCGCCAGTTTACCCTCTAGGTGTTATAGTGAGAAACTCTATGCTTCGCGCACTGGCTCCAAGACAACCGGAAATAGACGACAACGTACGTCACAACATGACGTAGAGCCAGCGCAGGCGGAGCTTAGCACCGATCACTCGGCGAGCGAGTTGAGGAGGAAATGCATGGCTAGGGAGGAGGGTAACTTGTAATCGTTCGTAGCTCTCTTATATGAGACGCTTCACTTAAATTGTGACGCGAATGTTTTACTGTTGCTGCACCCTACGCGTCTACAAAATTTGTCCGAACCGTTTCAGGGACCCTTTAATGTCATTTGGAATATTCGTTATCTCCGTTTGCTCTCTAATCCGCACCGATCTCTTCCTGTCTCTTAACGTTACGCCTTACATTTCCCGTTCCATTGTTCTTCGTGCTGTCCTTAACTTGCTTTGTGCTTAACTTAACTTGCTTAAATATTATTGTTAGCGCTTAATTATTTTTTTCTTTGGCCCAAAGCAAACAATCAATTTCATCGACAGCGTTTCGACACGTTGGTGAAAATTTGCGCTGGAATTCTTCCGTAAGTAACACCATGAATGTAATGAAATTACGATTGCACTTAAAGTATTAGTCATATTTTACCATTTACATCACATAAGGAAGTCTGGAAAATTAAAATTTGCCAATACCTCCAACAGGAGGTATTGGCAAAACTAGCCTCTAGTGCTCGAAGCATTTCACCAATCATACAATGCAAAATTTGTGCTTCGGTTGACTCAGCAACAAAATTAATAAATGGCAGCAGCAGTGAAGACATCGGCACTTTTTGGGGGTGAGACGTGTACGCTTTTCGAACGGTGTCTCAAACATTGGTGCATGCTCAGTTTTGATGCCTGTGGTTGCCACAAGCATCAAGTACAGATTTCCTTTTTTTACCTTGTGAACTGCCCATAGAAGCAATCCTTTCTGTAATGTGTAGTTTTCACTCAAGAGCACTCATTCGATCTCAGACTGACCGTTGTCAAAAGCTTCACTAACAGCCTAATGTTTCACTTTTGAAACACTGTCTGTGCAAATGCTTTTACTCATTACTGTACAGTACGGTTATGTACAGAGGATATGCTGGATCCTATGGGTTCTTAGTGTCTCACAGGAGACCAACCACCGCGGGTTCGAGCTTAGCGAGTCTCAGGGCCGCGTCAGTCGTCGCCTCCAGCACCGCTGCGCGCGAGCTCAGGCCGCAAGGGGCTACCGAGCGACACACGCAAAAACACAATGATGCCCTGAGTTAACGGAAACCGTTTATTGAATCTGTCGGCACCAGCACTGCAAATACGCCTGCGCGGCGGGGAACCAAAGGGGTCCTGCACCAAGGGCGAAAATACAGAAAACGGGCGTGTATACACGTCGCTGCGAGAGCACAGGCTCAAGTTGGGACAAGCCACTAAGAAAAGTCCCGGCGGCTATGATATTTGGTCTGGCGATAACCAATAGATCAACTCAAGAGAGCTCGGGCAATTCGGCTTCGCTTTGGCTTTCGGCAAGTGCGGCTCAGCGTGGTACAACCTCGCGCGAGCACTAAGCACCGCTCATTGGCTTAGCGTCAGGAAAGGATCAGCACAAAGTACGCGCTCCCCGCACGGGCAAAGGTGTTGGCGGACGTGAGGAAAGCATGTACGTACCCTGCGCTGGTCCCGTAGATCACCGCTGGTCCGTAGGGCACTGACGTCACTGCGCGGCCGCGCAGTGACGTCAGTGCCCCCCTCACCACAAACCACCACGTGTGTACCCCCGGGAAAAGCGGGTGACGCCAGAACAGGTGAAGCCCGCGCAATGGCGCTGGCGCATCTCTCAATCCCCACAATCCAGAGCCAGATTTAGGCGCATTGGTTGACCAGCTTGCTTGCGCATAAAATCTGATTGAACACAATTAAGTATGACGAGACTTCTGCATGCTCCCCAAGCCTACAGACATTGCATTGAGTGCGTAAAGGTTGCGTGTGTGGTTGCTGCATTTAATGAAAACAAGTGCTCCGTGCACCATACGTGTTTACCCGTTTTCACATTTTCAAAGCCACTATTTTCCTCCATAGCATGTGCATCTCTATAGCTAATGTTCACGACAGAAAATCTGCATAATATACTTTTTTATGTGGTCAAACTTGCAAAAGTTGTGGACTAGGAGCAAGGCACATGTTTTGTATTTTTTTGTATTCTTTTTACTCTCAGTACGTGTACTAGCAGCAGCTGATTATTACGTTCATTCATGACTCTTGTGGTGCTTCTTTGAGGCTTGGGGTAACAATTCTCAAGAACTCTCTCAGCAATTACTTCTTCTTTATCTCAATTCAAAACACCAATGATCAGGACACATTATAACGTATCGTGGTATATTCTAGGTTTAAGCGCAAAAGAACACGGACGGTGGCAGAAGAAAACAGGACAAGCACCTGATTCTGCTATCGTCCGTGTTCTTTCGCACTTAAACAAAAAATATGTTACCGTACTAACTCGCCCAACTATCCATTCTTTTCTAGTCGGCATTAAGCGGAAGAAATGCAGCTGGGCCGGCCATGTAATGCGTAGGATGGATAACCGGTGGACCATTAGAGTACAGAGTGGATACCAAAAGAAGGGAAGCGCAGTCGAGGACGGCAGAAAACTATGTGCGGTGATGAAGTTAGGAAATTTGCAGGTGCAAGTTGGAATCAGCTAGCGCGAGACAGGGGTAATTGGAGATCACAGGGAGAGGCCTTCGTCCTGCAGCGGACATAAATAGGCTGATGATGATGATTCTCCCATTACAGTTTGAATCCCACTTTCTGTTTACGATTCCACTAACATACCTAATAGGTTTGCGTAGACTAAGTGCTTTGTTGATTAGGACGTGTGGAAAGTTGAAGTTCGTACCTGTCAACCATGCTGATGAACTCAGCAGTGCCACAGCATCTATCAAACCCTGGTTGACCGAGTTCCAGAGCGAAAACAGGTGCTTTGCTTACGGAGGCACTGAATGTCTGTACTGCCAGCTTGACTTTCATAATCTGTAAGCAACAAAAAACAACTGTACATGTACACACTACTCTCGAACTCCATGACAGATGTACGTTTTACAAAAATCATAAGCAACTAACATTGTAGGCATATCTCACCTGCCTGTAGTACTGCACGTGTGCTCGGGAGAGCTTGTTGCCTGCTCGGAGACCTTCTCTTTCCTGGAGCTCATTAAGAAGGACAATGTATTTCCATTCAATTGCCTGCAATCGAAAAATGCATGGGGTTGTAATCGAGTTCGCTGAAAAGTCTTGACACATTAAATTATGGCCTGCTTTTTGTAATCAAGTGTCTGATAACCTGTTGGCTAGCCAACTTGTTTCGTGCAAAATTATCTTGGATATTTTCAGCTTTCATGTCCAGTTATTGTTGAAGTGATACAGTTTAACTTGAATATGCCACTGGTCCCGCATGCACTTGCACATGCGTTGCAGTTCATGGCACTTTTTTGTTTGTATAAGTGGATGTGATAGATGTCCCAAAAACACTTGCAATATCTAATTAGTTTGGAGGACGCTCAAAATCATTTCATTGAAGTACATATTTTAGGATTTGACCTTCATGTCAATACAGTTCAAACTAAATATACTTAGGACAAAAGCTGCTTCGCATATGTGATTGACACCATCAGTGCACATGAAAAATTGATCATAAATAAAACTTCAGTTCAAGATTTGTTCTTGTGACAGTTTAAAGCATTCCTCTATTGTTTATTGTGGATTGTTTTAAACCATGAAATGTCTTAATTTATGGGGGATACATCCCACAACCCATTGATAACAAATAATAAAAAGTTGTCGCAGTTTCACCTGAAAGGCGAAGCATCAATTGCGATAGCAAACTTGTAGAGAGCTATACGGAGTAATGATATTAGCTTTACCAGCTGTATAAACTTGGACATGCATCAGCATCGGCAACACGCAGAACTGTTGTCGACGCCATCGGCGTTTTGCCCGCGTTCGCTCAAAATGCGTGCGGCGTTGGTGACTGTTGCCGGAGCCTCTGATATAAATAGGCACTTGGTGCCGCAGCTAAACGTCGCCTCCCTTTCCTCCCCCTCCCCCACGGCCTCTCGCGCGTCGGAAGAAGGCGCGTTTGCTCTACATATATGGTGATTGTAAAGGAGAAAAGAGACGCCTACTTCTGCAGCCCTTAAGCGAGCACGGCGCAGAACGCGCGTTTGTTCTCCGCCGTGCGTTCACTCCCCGTGAAAGACGCGCCCCTCGCGCCCTTTCACTCGCACATTCAGCGTTCGGCGCGCGGCGACAATTTCATCTCCAAATGACGTCATACGGAACCTCACGGCGACGGCGACGCCGACGGCAGAAATCTGCTTTTGAGTGTCCATATAATTGCTATCGCAATAAAAATAGAACCCATCGGGAAGACAATAAATGTCATCATAAACACAGCACAATTAGTATGTGTGGAAACAAGGTACAATTAAGTTGCCCAGCCACGACACTACAGAGTTGTAGCAGTCGCTGTGGGCCAGAATCAGGTAGACATAGAGAGGCTGAAATGGATTGATATTGATAGAATGAAGGAGAACTTCAGGCCTGCATATGAGCTAAGATATGATAACTACTGACAATCTTTTGCCCCCTGTGTACATGGTGTAATACCTTTATTTTTATTTTCTTTCGTGAAAGGTTTGTTTCGAGGATGGCGAAGTTCCACCTGTCTAGGTAGACTACTTGAGAGGAAGACGACGACGTTTCAACGCAGACGTGGTTTCCTTGGGTTCCTTGGAAATTGCTCGACAACAACGAAAATCTCGCCCTTATCCGGATACGAAGCTTCTCGGAAGCCTATGGGGATCTGCGGACTCTGGTGAGGACCCTCCTTTGCCTTGTCCTACTGATCGTGCTGGTCTAATAGACTCAAAACACGCACGGCTGGCGCTTAGGCCTAGTGCGGCCGCGCCGCCGCGCTCGCCCGACGAAGAAGTGTTTGTGCCACATGTGAGCTCCTCATCTGTACCTTCCACTGGACTGCTGCGCGTGACAACATCCATGCCAACTATGCAGCAGCAGTGTACAACCGATAGCTCGAAGACACAAGATGCAACATCGAAGGACAGTCCACTTCGTGATGTGAATGTGAACCTATCCGCAATCGTGCCGACGGACACTGGTGACCCTATGGACGTGCAGCCCTCTGGCGGTTCGACGAATGCAGCCAAGCGAGGTCCCCCAGTCAACGTGCTTCAACAAGACGTCATCGCATCGGAGCAACCGGCAAAAAAGGTAAGGGCCACCCCAGACAATTCCTCCACGCCCTCCCATACGCCCGCTCCGTCTCAGTCTTACCCTACGCCCACCCCTTCTGAATCCTATCGAGTTCATATACGTCCCCTTTCATGCTACGATATAACTTCAGTAGCCACAAAATATGTCCAAAGGGTCATCGACCAATATCTTGAAACCACTGGATACAAAGGGTTCGCCGCATATAAATCTACCAACTCGATCACTGTGCACTTGGCATCTCTCAGTGATGTGCAGAAAATGTGCACTTTAACATCTATTCCACTGTCAGAAGATCAGCACCTACCTGTGCAGTGCTACTTTGCATCGGGCCCTAATATACAGAGGTGTGTTGTCTATGGCATTGACCCGGAAGACACCCCTGAGATAATATGTCGTGAATTGACGTCCACGACACACAGGGTGCTCGCAGCTAGGTTCATGGGCAAAAGCCGTACTTGCTTAGTGACGGTACAGGGCCCCCAATGTATTCCAGAACGGTTTTACTACTATGGTTGTATATTACGACCTAAACCCTACCTCCCTCGGGCGATATTCTGCTACCGCTGCTTTCAACGTGGACACATGCAGGCTTTTTGCCCACAACGTACTATTGACCCAGAAAAGCTCACACCAGAAGGCCAACCACGATATCGATGTGGCTTATGCAAATCTGATGAGCACGATATGACAAGCACAAATTGTCCGACTAAACAGAAGGCCACAGCACGGATACGAAGGGCTATACCAAAAACGAGTATAGTAACAACTCACAATCGTTATGAGGTTCTTGCAGAAGAGCCAGAGATGCTCATGGCAGAAGAAGCAGAAGCCCCAGAAACACAACTGTATTCTTCTGCTCTTAAACGTGACAAGCAGTTGCAGACAAAGAAACAGAAATTACCGGAACCTCTGTATCAGTCGGATGATGACCATGATGACATTGACGCTCGGATAGACGCACTGGCCAGAGAGATTGAGCGACTACGCAAACATAAAGAATTGGTAACTCTGCGGCGTCAGAAAACAGGACCAACACGTAACACATCAACCAGTGCGAATGCCACTGTTACGCCTGGATCCCGTCCGGCACAACAGGTCAACCAAGCTGTTTGGGCAGCATCAACCAGTACGAATGCCACTGTTAAGCCTGGATCCCGTCCGGCACCACAGGTCAACCAAGCTGTTTGGACAGCAGTTTTAGATCAACTTGCTCAACTAACATTGCTCATTCAGGATTGCCTGCATCATGGCTAATTCTCTGCATCAGCTGTCACAGGATGGAATTCTACAGTGGAATTGTCGCGGCCTAAGCTCCAAGTTAGGAGAAATCAAAACCAAGCTTCAATATAATAAGCTACATGTATGGGCACTGCTTCTTCAAGAGCATAATAAGCTATGCTCCCTTTCCAATTTTAATGGGTATCATAACCCATCTATTAAAGATACACGTGCTATTACAATGGCTTCAGCTCCCGGAAAAGCTGCAGTGTATGTATCATCGCATATTGCTCACACAGTGATTGATCTGGAGCCATGGTGTAGCGTTAATCAAGAAGTTGTCGGGGTCCTGGCACGACCAGTGAAGACTCCTGTCATTCTAGTGTCATTCTACGCCAGACCACAGCGCACACGTTTGAACTTGGGGTGGATAGCCCATCTACGGTCTACGTACCCGGGAATTCCTATTCTCGTGGGTGGAGACTTTAATGCTCCACATACAGAATGGGAGTACAAGTACAACTCCCGAAGAGGATGTCAAGTTAAAAACGTCATGAGCGATGCCACTTTTACTCTGTTGAACCTTCACGCTGTGGCTACCTGTGCTGTACCCGCAGTATCTAGAACACACGCTCCAGACCTCACGTGGTGGTTGGGCCCTGG
Organism: Dermacentor silvarum; assembly: GCF_013339745.2. NCBI lineage: Eukaryota > Metazoa > Arthropoda > Arachnida > Ixodida > Ixodidae > Dermacentor > Dermacentor silvarum. The sequence continues at coordinate 154,615,034 of NC_051158.1, read as the reverse complement.
AATGCCGCAGTGGCGGGTGGAACCAGATACCTGGGGCAGTGATCATATGCCCATAATGATTGGTTTGCGTAGAACATGCATAAAGAAAATTCGACGACGAGTCACAGTCACGCATTGGGATAAGTTTCGGGAATCATCAATTGATAAAGTACCCTCAGAGCCATCAGAAATTCTTTCCGCTTTGCAAGAACTGCTCCGAAGTAACACCACTGTAACCACAGTTGACGAGGAACAACCTCAACCGGACCTCGCTCTTTTGCAACTTTGGGCAAAGCGACGTCAGGCAGAAGTGTATGCGTCGAGGAATCCCGATGTACCAGGTAGCCGTGCACGTGCTAACCATATAGCGGCGAAGGCGCGTCGGCACGAAAAGCAACTTTCTCGACGACGATGGTATGAGTGGTGCGAGAATCTTGGATCAGTCATTGGAAACAGAGCACTTTGGCGTACGTTCCGGTCAATGGAACGCGGTCATAAGCATCCTGACCCTGGAGCGAGCGTTAGGTTAGCGATGCAAAGTTCGCCACATGAATTTGCAGAACACGCTGCTAGAGCGTTTTTCCCGAAGTACGATCACGCGTCACCTATAAACTGCCCTGAAATTGATGACTCTGATGAATCCGAAATATCCAGCCCTTTCAGCATGGCCGAACTAATAGCGGCGATTGAAACTTCGAAGCTTTCGAACAACACCTGGACCCGATGGCATTCCTTATGAGGTTTTCAAGAACATGGAAGGAGCAGCTCTCGACGCACTTCTTCAGGCTATTAATAAAGTATGGGAGACTGGAAACGTTCCACCTGACTGGAAGCATTCAATTGTTGTCCCGATCCCGAAACCAGGAAAGTCTCCAAATAACCTACAGTCTTTACGCCCAATTTCGCTAACCTCAACTGTCTGTAAGCTCGCTGAAAAGATGCTGGCCACGCGTGTTTCCTGGTGGCTTGAACGCCATGATAAATATCATCCTGCTCAAATTGGCTTCCGTTCTTACTTGGGAACTGAAGACGGTCTTTCTATCTTATCAGACGATGTTTTACAGATTTCACCACACAGCCACGCTGTGCGCACGGTAGTAGCAACTGACATAACGAAAGCTTATGACAATATAGACCATGAAATCATTATTGCCAACCTCATCGACCTGGGACTTCCACCGCGGGTCATAAGATTTATCTACTCATTTCTTCAGAATCGCACATTTGCGATTAGAGTAGATGGGAGGCAAGAAGGATACTTCACATCGAACAGAGGAGTCCCACAAGGTTCGGTTTTAGCTCCTCTTCTCTTCAACGTTGCTCTAATACCTCTAGCCTGGCAACTACACCAGATTCCAGACGTGAAGTTTTTAATATATGCGGATGACGTCACTTTGTGGTCCGCGCATGAAGATGTATCTCGACAAACTCAACAGCTTCAAGAAGCCCTTGATGTTCTGCACAATTACGCTCGGAAAGCAGGGTTGGACATTTCCGCCGAAAAATCAAGCTATGTTGTGGTGGCCAACAAGAAAGGACGCACAAGAATCACGCAGCGCCCCTTTACATTTAAACTCGGCGCAGTGACCATCCCTGAGGCTTCTGAGGTCCGCATACTGGGTCTCGATATTCACCATTCCGGCGGTGGTGCGCACTGGCTCCGTAAAATCAGACAGACTTCGACAAAAACACTTCACCTTATTCGTCGCATTGCAGCAAAAGCAGCTGGAGCTCGTACTGACGTAGTTCGACGGCTGGTACGTGCAGTCTTGCAGCCACGAATTTTATATCAGGCACAATTTCAACGGCTAACTTTGGCACAGTTGGCACAGTTAGAGACAATTAATCGCGATGCTATGCGCACAATCACAGCACTACCACGCATCACTCCGATACCAATCTTACAGGAACATGCCCAGCTCAACACAATTACAGAGCTAATTTTGCAACGTGAAAAAGCACGTGAAATAAAAAAGCAACTTGTTCCGGCTGTCGCTGCGTTGCATGCTCATTTTAAACGCGGCTCTCGTATTGACAATCAGCCCTATCCAATGCCTCCCTGGGAATTCACCAGCATCACAACTAATAAGCCAACGAAGTTACGACGCAGCGATACAACAGGTATTATTGACGACCACAATATCATCGATGCATCATGCGCTGACACCTGCAAAGTCTATACGGATGCTGCTATTCTCCCAGACGGCGGGAGGACCTCATTCCTCAGTACAACGCATAATTTCATCAGCGGCCACCAGCGCTATTTATCTACGGAAGCCAGCGCTCTAGTAATGGAACTTCAAGCCATCCACGACGCTGTGCAAGATGCGACATCTAAGCTGCCTACCATCAAACAACTAGATATCTTCACTGATTCTTTAGCGGCTATTCAGGAACTGAAGAAGGTTGACAAGGCGATGGAAATCTGCGAGACAATACACACTATGAATAGAAAAACAGCTACCTGCGTCAAGGTACACTGGATTCAAGGCCATGCAGCGAACCCTCACAACATTGCTGCTGACCAGCAGGCACATTGCCCTCCTAATCCAGACCTTCCGTCTATTCCCCTCCCACCTCAACCCCTTAACTCGCTCCGAGCCCGTAAAAATTTTCTCCGGCAGCACACACGCGCTCTTATCCCCCCCGTGTGTCTGCTCCCTCCCCCTTCACCTTACTAGGGCGGAGGAAGTTGTGCTTAGGAGGCTTCGGGCCGGGGTGGCCCTTACACCGGCTGTGATCTCAAGGTGGAACTGGTCGCATTTACCACTGGGTGCTACGTGTCCATACTGCTCCGTCCCTGTGATGGAAGCAGATGCATACCATCTAATATGGACATGTATTGGTTTACAATCGGAACGCTCGCGTCTCCTACTGCAAGCCGGCCTCCGCTACAGTGTGACAACCAGCTATGACCGCTGGATACATGATAACAGATTCCACAAAACACTGCTTCAATTCATACACAATACAGGCCTCACAGCACACATATAATACACATATACACACCAAGAATTATGCCTTAACGGCAAGTCTTTATCGCAATAAAAAAAAAAGGTAGACTACTTGATGCGATGGATATATGACATGCATGACAAATGCCGAGAGTAATTGCTATATAGTCAAGTTAATGTAAATTAATTGACTCTGGTTTGATCCTTTTAGGGTACACACTGCGATTGTAGAACTAAAGCTGTGTAGTGATGCAGTCAACAGCACAGATCCATAAACTATCTGTAGCCTCAAAGTATCCATCCCTTAATAAAATGTGCTACAAAAGACATTGACATTTCACTTGTTTTCCACAAAGCCTCCCTCATGCATTGCAGGGCAGAACAAACTTTCACTGCTATGTATGTATTTCATTGCACTTTGAGGGGACAGATATCTTGGAAATTATTTTACCTTCAGGATTTACACTATGTTGGTGTGCCCCAATTGAGCGTTGTTTGGCTTGAACGTTGCTCTTGCCTCACGTTGCCTAAATTAAACAGAAGCTTTTAGTTACATATGTATCGTATATGCTTGTGTAAGGGCTGCATCTTTTTCCCTTATTCACAATTTTGATGAGGTGCGGCTCTTACACGGGAACGCACCTTTTGGTCAAACTGGTGCCAGCGCAGCTAGCGACTTGTGCACACCCTGGCCCTCGCCATGTAGTAGCAGCACGTGCAAGTACGCAGGGCGAAAAAAAATCACCGATGCACGTGCACGATATCGGGTACCAAACGTGATTACACTTCGCTGGAAATTTGTTTCTACAAATTTTTTGCTGACAAGTTTGGAGTGCAGCCCTTACCCGAGTGCGTACGGTATTTTGCTAATCCCACATTGTGAGTTCTTGTACAAGTACTGTCTGCTTGTTCAATTTCCAGCTGAAATGAAAGCACTTACTTCTTCGTCACATGGGAAAGTTATTATTTCAAATTTATAGATCGGAAAAATACGCTGCTTTGTTACAAGATGCTTAAAGCTTTAGCATAGGACCATTTCCTGATGGTCCTGATCATGAGGTGTAAGAATTCTACATCCATTTTGTGTTTGCAACCTGTTTGCTTTGAAATGAGATGCCTATGCGCTTCCATGCCTTTAATTCCTCTATTACAGTAGCACTGTCACATTATGGCCCATAAGTGTTATTATTATTTATGAAATGTAAGACTTACCCCATATGTTTCACTCCAAAGAATGTTCTTGTCACCCAAAAAGTTCCGCAGTAGTTTGAGTGCATGGCATGCGTCAAACGTTACGAAGATTTCTTCTTGTTCATCCGGGGGGTTTGGGATAATGTCCTTAGGTTTTCAAACGTGAGCTCATGCACGCGGCACCCAAGAAGCTTCACCATTGCCATGTTGGCCATAAGGCAGTCGCACACAAATGCAGTCACCTTGAGTCCACATTCTTGTTTGCAGTGGATGGCTTCGAGGAGCAAGTTCTTTATCACTTCTCCTGAAAGTCCAGCGTTCAGAAAATATCCGAAGGGCATCTTCCATAGCGCTGCCAACCCTACCACCATGAATACAAGTGCCTCTGTAGCAAGGGAGATGTCTGCATCGTGAGGTTCCTGACTGTTTCCGAGATCCACAAACCCTACCAGTCGCCCACTTGAAAGGTCCAGTTCGCATGCCTTCTTGATGCTCATTCCATCAAGGATGGAGCAAAGGCGCTCTCGTGGTGTGTCGTTCTTGTGCTGCTCTTTGAGTGCTGTTAACACCTCAGCTGTGAAGCCAGGCCAGCCTCCAACAATTCTGAGCCACTGCCGTATAGATTGCACGCTAGGCATGGCAAACAATGAACTTACATAGTCATATGCTCAAGGTGAGTAATAATGTAGTGTAGTGGCAAACTTTTTTTCATTTCTATAGTGTATCTCCTGCCTCGAGGCTGCTCTCTGGCATTTTGCATCAATCATTAAGTATTTCGACTGGCAGGTTTCCAAATTGTTCCAGTTTTGTCTGTGCCCTCTCTGTAATCAATGACTTGCTCCTCATTTCATCAATCATGTCCTGCAGGGTACGGCTTCGCTAACTGTGTCGGTTTGTTTTTGCTTCAAGCACTTTTATTCTTTTTCTGGCTTCCTTGAGGCACCATTCCAGCCGCTTTGCCTTGCTTCTAGGGCTTTCTTTTGAAGAGTATGTGTGGTCCAGGTGGTGAAGGGTTTTCACAGTCGGTCGATTTGGATACCCCTGGGGGGATGCACAGTCTTCAGTTGTACCTAGGTCATCCCTAGCCTGCCTGCAGCCTTCTGATGGAATGCTTTGCGCCTGCATCAGCATAAATTTCACATCAGCTCGCTCGTCACTTTTCTTACATTTCATGCTCACCTCTGCATGCTCGCTTGGTGTCTGAGCGTCATTGCAGGCATCAGCTACAAGGACTAGTGTTGGGGCCTCTTCAGCAGCAGTGTTGTCGACTGGTATCACCTGCACAAGCTGAAAGACAGATGTTTCTCATTACACCCCTGACCTTTATGGAGACTTGAACTTTAGTAAAATAATAGCCTTACTGATGAAATCAGCAGGCTGCATGGCTGGTGCATTTATTTTAAAACCCTTCTATTGCATTGTTATGGGTTCACTCACACTCCTTTTAATTACTGTGTAGTGAACGCCATCTGCGCGCCGCTATAAATGGTCCGCGTTTAAATGGCTAGTTCATAGCGCCACTCGAGGACACCACGTCAAGCACCTGAAACGCAAGTCTGTTGGCGCACGCGCCTCCCCGTGTCTCGTGAGAGAAAAGAAAAAAAGTTCAGTCTGTGTTTGGAATTCATGGCTCACGGTCTCCTTGCTCTTCGCCCGCGCTAGCAATCAACAGTGGTGACCCAACATGAACACGCACAGCGACATCGACGCGCCTACCGTGTCTGCAGTCGAATTGAAGCTGCCCCCCTTTTGGCCCGCCGACCCCGAGCTCTGGTTCATTCAAGTAGAGGCACAATTCACCGCCCGGCGCATCACAGCCGACCTCACGCGCTACCATCACATCGTGAGTAGCTTGCCGCCAGCTACAGCCAGCGAGGTCCGCGATTTGCTTCTCGCCCCACCTGCGGAAAACACCTACCAAACTTTGAAGGAGACACTCATTCGACGCCTCACACCATCCGAACCCGAAAGGTTACGGCAGCTCCTGAACGACACGGACCTGGGCGACCGCGCGCCATCTCAACTACTGCGTCACATGCAGCGTCTTGTCGGAAGCGTTGCAGGTATCGACAGCACGCTGCTGCGCGAGATATTTCTTCAGCGTCTCCCCAGCAACGTGCGCGTGGCGCTTGCTACGGTGGCTGAAAAGGATATCGGCAAGATGGCCGCCATCGCTGACGCCATCATGGCAGCGGCAAACGCCTCCGCCTCCGTCGCTAACGTGCAAGTGCAGAGTGCTTCTGCCCACTCTCCCAACGAATTCCTCGAGCTTCGTGAAGAGATCGCGCGCCTCACCGAAACAGTGGCAGCTTTGCAGGCACGCACCTCGCACCCTTTGGAGCAGCGCAGTGCACAACCACAGCAGCCGCGACTCCGCTGGTGCTGGTACCACAGGAAACATGGCGATGCTGCGCGCAAATGTATCGCGCCCTGTGGCTATCCGGGAAACGCCAGAGGCCAGCATTGAGGGCGACCAATGCTGCAATATCGACGGAAAGTCGCCCCTCAGTGTTCTTCATCACCGAACGCAGTGGTGGCGTTCGTTTCCTTGTGGACACAGGCGCAGAGGTAAGCGTTATCCCTGCGTCTCCAGCTGACCGTAAGCGCCCGAGCTCATCTCCATTACAAGCAGTCAACAACACAACCATCGCTACGTACGGACATCGCTCGCTATCTCTCAACCTAGACCTAAAAAGAACATTTCGTTGGATTTTTATGCTTGCTGATGGGAAATTTGCAATCCTCGGCGCCGATTTCCTCCGTCACTTCGGTCTTTTGGTAGACGTGCGCAACCGACGCCTATATGATCCTGTGTCGCAAGCAACAGTGCAAGGCAAGCCCTCAAGACACCCTCCGTTAAGCCCTACCTTGGTCGGACCAGCCGGAACATCTCGCTTTGTAGCAATACTGAACGAGTTTCCCGAACTTATGCGCCAAGCAAAGGCGGACACTGCGGCTCAGCATGACGTGCTCCATCATATAACTACGACTGGTCCTCCCGTCCATGCCAGACCGCGTCGCATGTCCCCTGAGAAGCTCCGTTTGGCACGCCAAGCGTTCGATCATATGCTCGAGCTTGGTATCATTCGGCCCTCGTCAAGCCCTTGGGCGTCTCCGCTTCACAACTGCATCTCCTGAAAGGATAGCACTCACCGTGTGCATTTAGCCCCACTGTAGCCAGACTTGTACATAACCAATTGCGCATAAGAAATCCTATTTTCTGGTGGTTTTGTAATTCAACAATATTTTGTTTGCTTGGTAATGCTCGCGATATTTCATAGACATTTTTCAGCAACCTAGTCACATGTAACCAGTTACACTATTTTCAAAACAAACTGTAACAAGTAATTTATAATAACATTATCTATTGTAACATTCCGTTTAATCAAACATCATTAATCTGGCCGCTACTTCTACCTCTTCTCTTCTCTTGATCTCCCATGTGCGCTTCTTCCTTCTCTTTCACGAGCGTTACACGGGCCTCCCCTCTGTCGTCAACCCTCCTGGGTTGATATGGTACCACGTTGTTCACAGATGATGTTTCAATAACACCTTGTGGTCCACTGTAGCACAGAGTCTTTAAAATGCCTTGCTGATGGGCGGTCTTCACAACCTTGTAGGGTCCTGTAAAAGGAATCTTTAATCCTTGCAGACCCCTCCGAACAAGCACGTAATCTCCCACTTGTATGTCCGGAGATTGGACTGAATGTCGGCGGTCGTAATTTCTTTTCATTGCGGTCTTGTATAGAGCACGTTGATCTTCAGACTTCTTTCGTTCTTGCAGCACCAAAAGATTCGTGATCCCCAACAGGTGGTCTGCGGGAAGCCATTCCGATTTGCCATGGTACGCGAAGTACGGTGTGCACCCCAAGCCAGCCGTGTGTGAGTGATTGTGGTGGTTCACAGCAGCTTCAAGGGCACATTTCCAACCGCCTGGAAATTCCGGGTAGAGCGCGATGAACTGTTTGACGTCCCGTATCGCTCTCTCGGCGAGTCCATTTGCTTCTGGATGGTATGGTGCAGCGAAACGAAGCTCTACGTTCCTTTCATCAGGCCAACGTTTCAAGCGATCACTTCTAAAAGCTGGACCATTGTCAGTGATGATTATTTTGGCGTGTTTGAACATATCTCGATTAAGCAGTGAGATAACGCTCTTGGAATCTTCTTTTCCGGGCTTGCATGCCACCATGCGTGTGCACTCATCAATGGCCAGTAGAAAAGCTTGCGTAGTTCGTACTCCCTCCTCCTTTTTTCTGAGCTCCGCGAAGTCAAGGTGTATACTCTCTAATGGCTTTTCTGAATTTTTTGGATAATCATTGCGCTTCCACAGGGCCTGAACTTCGCTTTGCAGAGCTGGCATTGATGGCACGTCTTCACATATTCCGATATATCTTGTTTCATCGTCTTCCAGTAAAATCTTTGTTTAATCTTCCAGTAGGTCCTCCAAAAACCGTCATGGCCACCGGATTCCGGAGAATCATGATACAGGCTTAAGATTTTTGCTACACTCGTTGCAGGCACCTGTAGCCTACCATTTTTGAGAGTCATCTCTTCCGTGCCGTCCCGCAACATAAGAGTGACATACTTGTCGTCATCTTGGTTACTAATTAGCAGTCTTGACAAGGCGTCTGCATCTGGTAATTTTTCTCCTGGCCTGTGAGCGACATCGAAGGCAAACTGTTGTATTTCGCTCGCCCACCTGGCCAATCTTCCCTTAGGTTGCGAGAGATTAAGAATGTATGTCAGTGCTTGGTTGTCGGTAAATAGGCTGAAGTGTTTGCCTTCCAGGTAGTCCTGAAATAACCAAAGGCCATTACGACTGCCAATGTTTTTTTTTTCGTCGTTGGGTAGTTAACTTCTGCCTTGGTGAATGTGTATGAATAATAGCCGATCACTTTGAGCTGTCGCTTCGGATGCTCACTCTCATCCCGCTGGTATAGTGCAGCGCCAGTACCATAATGGGAAGCGTCGGTGTTTAGCTCGAACGGCTTCGAGAAATCCGGTATTGTCAGCACGGGGTCAGATGATATAATTTTTACAAGCTGCTGATATTTCTCTTCGCATTCATTAGTCCATACGAATGATCTTTTTGTGTCAGCAACGTTAGGCATTTGGTCTTTAGGGCGTAGTCTTTTATAAAAGCCCTAAAATGTCCAGCGAGACCCAGGAACACTCGAAGAGAGTGCAAATCGTACGGTTTTGTCAGCTGGGAGATGCGTTTGATTCTCTTTCGTGCTTTTTGTTTGTCCGTCAAATATTCTCCCTAGGAAGACAACGGTGTTCTTAAAGAATTCGCTCTTCTTCAATTTAATCTTTAGCTCAGCTTTGCTAAGTGCTTCTAGTACCTGGGATAAATGCGAGCAGTGGTCATCACGAGTCTTCGAATAAATTATGATGTCATCCACATACACATTGCAGAAAATTCCGGTGAATTGGCTAAGCACGCTGTTCATGATCTTCTGAAACCATGCACCAGAATTTTTCCAACCGAAAGGAAGTCGGTTGTATTCAAAAAAAAAGTTGTCGCAGTTTCACCTGAAAGGCGAAGCATCAATTGCGATAGCAAATTTGAAGAGAGCTATACGGAGTAATGATAGCAGCTTTATCAGCTGTATAAACTTGGACATGCAGCAGCACCGGCAACACGCAGAACTGTTGTCGACGCCGTCGGCGTTTTGCCCGCGTTCGCTCAAAATGCATGCGGCGTTGGTGACTGTTGCCGGAGCCTCTCATATAAATAGGCACTTGGTGCCGCAGCTAAACGTCGCCTCCCTTCCCTCCCCCTCCCCCACGTCCTTTTGGGCGTCGGAAGAAGGCACGTTTGCTCTACATATATGGTGATTGTAGAGGAGGAAAGAGACGCCTACTTCTGCAGCCCTTAAGGGAGCACAGCGCAGAACGCGCGTTTGTTCTCCGCCGTGCGTTCACTCCCCGTGAAAGCGCGCGTCCCTCGCGCCCTTTTAGGGTCGAAGCTCCTTAGGGTGTGGGTCTGTCCCTCCTCCGTAGTATGTAGTAGTAGAAGTCGTCGTAGTAGGTAGCCCCGTCTACTTTTATGAAAAAAAAATCACAGCATATCCACGGGGTGAATGATGATGAGTGGGCGAAGCTCCGGAGGGAATCATCGGATCTCCCGCTTAAGGGGACGCTAGCACAAACGCGTTAGAAACGTGCAGTACTCTCTAGTAAGGGGGAGCGGCCACAGCGTCTTACGCAGCCATTTACACATGCCGGAACGTGCACCGCGTTTGCCGACGCCATCACATGACTGCTGAGAGAGTATACCCCCCGTATTCATAAACGCTCCTCGACTTGAACTTGACTTGCCACCGCCTTGGGCAGCGCGTTCGAAACGCGTTGAAGGTAAGGCGGAGAGGCCACAGCGTCTTACACCAGCTTCTTACACGGGCCGTAACGCGCTAGCACAAACGCGTTAGAAACCCGCTAGAAACGCGGCCTTTCGTTAATGTTGGGTATTTATTGTCATCGTGGTGCTTGTGTCTATGTGTGCTTCGTGGCGTAGTGGGCTAACGCCGCGCGCTCGGAAGCGAGGGGTCCCTGGTTCGATTCCGCGCTACGGACACAACTTCGGAATTTTTTTTCTCATTTTTCTCAGACTGGTTACACACTACTACTACGACGAGGGACGAACGGGTGCCGCTTTAAGGAGCTTCGCCCCTAAAAATTCCGAAAGTTGTGTCCGTAACGGGGAATCGAACCAGGGACCCCTCGCTTCCGAACGCGCGGCGCTTGCCACTACACCACGAAGCTTCTTTTTTTTTTCTTTATTGCCGGAACTTTCACTTTGTGGACACCACTTTCAACAGTTTTTGCCAAAAACAAAATACATAATTATACATATACACATACTTTCACAGTTGCATGCATCCATGTTGTGCGGTCAGCCACATTTTGGCTGCCACTGTCATGTCAGGTTTAAAATTCTTTTAAAGTTGCGAGAGGCTCAATCCTCGTCAGCCAATCCGGGGGGCATTCCCGGTATTTAATTACATCGATGAATTTGGAAACACCCTCCCGTAAAAGTTGTCGCGCAGGCCTTCGGTCAGGCTCACAATAAAAACCTGCCATTCGAGCCCGCCATAAACAGTGGAGGCCCATTAGCATAATGAGGTCCAAAGGCAGTCCGTCCTCATTTTCTACAGTTAAAAATCTAATACCTAATGAATTTAAGGGCAATTCTTTCTTTAGTGTTCTTTGAAGAACGTCCCAAAAATAAACCCCTTCCCAACAACGCAAAAATACGTGATCGATTGTTTCCAGTTGTTTACATATAAGGCAGCTTGCTCCCCAAGGTAAATAAAAACCCTTTTCTTGTAAAAAGGCCCGTACTGGCAAAGTCCCGGCATGTAACTTAAAGAAAAAGGATTTTGTACCTGGCTGCACCTGCATTTTTTTAGCACGCTTTAAAACGTCATGTCCCTGTCCTCCACTGTTTATGGCTCTATACATTGGAACCGGTATGATCATGTCAAGTGTATCCCTGTATAATTTCTTCCGTGACACCGAAAAAAGGTAATCATTAGAAAAACGTACGGATAGAAAACGGACACTGTCAACTACTTCCCTTAGGGACCCTCGAAGAGAACCAGGCATACTTAAATTGCTTACCACATAAGCCGGCAGATGCTTGCTCAGTCGCAACTGACACATTGTGCGCAGAAAGGGGTCGCGCACGTCTCGAAAGACTGTAAACCTGTTCACTAGCTGTTTAACGAAAAGATGGGACAGGCCTCCGTCTTTGACTCGCTTAAACAAGTTCATACGGCTACATCTCTCCCATTCTGATGCCCAAAGGAACACAGCAAAAACTCTGTGCATTTTTTGCACATTTATACGAGAACAGTATAAAACTTGCATGAGGTACCATATCTTGCTTATTAAAAACAAGTTGCAAACAGTGGCTTTCGCAAACATTGACAGATGAGTGCCTTTCCAATTTGTTGTTTTCCTTGATTCGCTTAATTTCGTCGAGCCAGTAGTCCTCATTACGACGGTAATGTTCGAGTGGTGCGCCCAAGTATTTAGCTGGCGATTTAATCCATCTAATGTTGGCGAACGTTTCCGGTGTTGACTGCCATTCACCATGCCAAAAACCCAGACACTTACTCCAATTTGCTGTGCTGCCTGTTGTGTTTTCAAAATGTTTAACAATGGCGGTTACTTCTGTAATGCTTTCTTTCGATGTACAGCACACTGCTACATCATATGCATATGCTAAGAGTTTCACTTCGGCTTCCATAAGTTTGAAGCCCCTTATGCTACTGTTCTGAATGATTGCCAAACAGAAGCTTTCTAGATAAATGGCAAACAAAAGCGGACTCAGTGGACATCCCTGGCGAACGGAACGCTCTACTTTAATGGGGGCCCCCAGTGTCTTATTAATAATAAGCCGTGTTGAGCAGTTCCGGTACGCCAGAGCTACCCTATCAGTGATGATTGATCCTACATTCACATGTTCAAGAACTAACAACAAAATATCATGCGGGACAAAATCAAATGCCTTTTCTAAATCTATCTGCATAATGGCAACAACATACTGATAATCGTCACAACATTCCAAAATGCTTCTCATCATGTGTATATTTGTGGTGATAGTGCGTCCCTTTATACCACAAGTCTGGTGTGGTCCAACAAGATCCTTAATGACCGACTGTAGTCGACCTGCAAGAACTTTCATTAAAACTTTGTAATCCGTGTTGGTTAATGAAATGGGCCTGTATGATGTGACCAGTCTCAGCATTGCTTTTTCGTCTGTCTTAGGAATAAGGACGGTGTGTGCTTCCGAGAATGATGGTGGAAATGCGTTGTTCGCAAATGCCACGTCAAACACCGCTTTGAACAAAGGCACCAACTCGTTCTTGAACATTTTATAAAAAGCTGCACTAAGGCCATCCGGACCTGGCGACTTATTAGGACTCAGGTTATCTATAGCGTTTTCAATTTCCGCAAGGGTAATGGGTGCTTCTAGAAGCGACTTCGTTTCAGCTGATAGTTGAGGCATACGTGACAGATAGTTTTCCTTGTACCCTTTGATATCCACCGGCTTGTAGGCAAAGAGCCGCTCGTAATATCTGTTAAAAGCACATGTGATGCTCTCTCAGTCACTCAGTTCTTGGTGATTCTCTTCAATCACTTCTATTTCATTGCGGCGTGCATGCGTCTTCTCGATACCTAGCGCGCGTTTCGTGGGCGTTTCACCCACGGCCCATGCTTCCGCTCTGGCTCAAACGAGCGCGAAGCGATAGCGGTGCTCCTCGAATTGCTCCAGCTGTTGATTTATCTTGATTAGGTCATCTTTAAACAGACCAGGCTGTTTGTTTTCCAGCGCAATTATTTTCGGGATTGTAGCCTTCAACGCAGTCTCTCTCATCCTTTCGCGGTATTTTAACACGCTGCTTCTTTCAATTGCTTTTATTTTAAATCTTTGTTTAGTAGTTGCCAGTCTACACCTATGTTAGTGTTACCATCCAGTTTAACATCGCGTACTGCTTCCGACACCAAAATTTATAAAAGACTCGTCCCGTAAGAGCATTGCGTTAAGTTTCCATAGGTCCCAGTTAAAACTATTACTTCTTTTTTTAAAGCCCACATCGCATTTGACTAAGCAATGGTCCGAGAAAGAAACAGGTAATACATTGTAAACGTTACATGTAGGTATAATTTGAAGGGACACGTAAATCCTGTCTAGGCGAGCATGACTAGAGCCCTGAAAATGAGTGTACTGCACCTCGCGTTCCCCTTCGAGACATTCGGCAACGTCGACAATTTCATGCTCGTGTATCAGTTCCTTCAAAAATTCGGCGCTCTTATCGTTCGGTCCAATTTTTGTCGTTCTGTCCCTCCCACTCAGTACACAATTGAAATCCCCTAGCAAAACCAGTTGTTTAGTAACGTTTAAATGTTTCTTAATTTCTGAAAAGAAACTGACGCGGTCGTTAACCGCGTTTGGCGCATACACACAAATGACCCGCCAGTCACGCTCCCCCAACGAAAAATCGCACGACACGACCCTACCCGACACACAGGAAAAATAATTTTGTATCACAAGGCCCTGTAAGTTTTTAACAAAAATAATGCAGCCAGCAGATGTTCCAACGGCATGACTAACCATAACAAAAAGTTGCAGTGGCTTAGCTCGGCTATGCCAGGATATACGTAGCGTTAGCAAAGGTTCAGCTGATTATTCTTAGCTTTCCTCGTTGTCTCCCACGCTCAACCGCGTATTGCCAGGCAACTACTTCGGGATCCGATGAGTCAAGCTTCTCCGTTCTTCTGCGCTGTTGAGCAGCATTTGCGCTCTCCTTCTCCATGGCTATACCACACTGGCAAACGCCAGTGAGAAGCGCAGCGGCTCCAGCGCAGTGTCAGACGGCGACTGCACAGCGAGCGCGCGCCGGCGCCAGGTCCAAAATTGCTCTCTCTCTCTAGAGTATGGTCGAATCCCTGAACAACACGAAATTAGAGTCCTCGGACTTTTCATCAACCAACACCGCCGGTCCGACACAACACTAGGGAAGCTGCGGAAGGTGGGGGACCTGGTGGGCCGCATGGTCCGCCGGGTTTCCAACAAGCGCGGGGGTCTCAGATGCAAAGATGCCTTGCGGCTGGCTAATGCATTTGTGACTAGTCGAATCTTGTATTCGACTCCATACCTCCATCTCCGCAAGCATGAGGAGGACGCCCTTGAGGTCATCCTCCGAAAGATGATTAAGCGGGCCCTTGATCTCCCGGTCAGCACCTCTAACCAGCGCCTTCTGGGACTGGGGATGGTGAATACGTATCGGGAGCTCAAGGAAGCTCATCTTACCAACCAAATCACACGTCTTTCTCAGACACTGTCGGGTCGCCGCCTCCTTGCCCGACTACACCTCCAACCTCTCAGACAGATGGAAGAGCGCGTACGTACGCCACAAGAATGGCGCTATGCCCTGCACGTGCGCCCTCTTCCCGGAACATGGCATGCACACACCATGATGGCAGACGCCTGGCTCGGGCGGAGGCCCTGGCGCGCCATTATGATTCCAAACCCGGCGTTTTCTACGTGGATGCCACCGGCCCACACCATGGGGGATGGTTTACGACCGCGGTGGTCCACGAAGGCAAAACAGTTAACGGCCTTAGCTTTCGCGCTAGAGACAAAACATATGCGGAGGAAGTCGCCATCGCGTTGGCTGCATCCGATTCTCGCTCTCAAACCATCATTACCGACTCGCGAGGGGCCTGTCGGAACTACGAACAGGGTCAGATACCATTCCTGGCCTATCGTGTCCTTCAATCTAGCTGCCGAACCGGGGACCCCGACCCCCGATACGTCGTTTGGGCTCCTGCTCACATGGGATTAGAGGGAAATGAGGCAGCGGATGCTGCCGCCCGCGCGCTTTCTCACCGGGCTCCTTATTTCTCTGACCCCGCCGATCAGGACTCCACCCCAAACCCAATCTACTCGTATACAGAAATTACAGCTCATTATCAATCCGGCCACGAACTCTACCCCCGCCCGTGTAGAGGCCTCAAAAAGGAGGAGGAGCGTCTCCTGCTCCGTCTCTTCACGAACACTATGCTGTGCCCGGCGGCTCTTAAACATTTCGATCCGGCCTTTACTGGAGCTTGCCCGCACTGTGCGGAGAAGTCTTCGGACCTCTACCACATGGTGTGGGCTTGCCCATCCAACCCTGCCTTTTCCCCCTTACCCAACCCTACCCGGGAGGACTGGGAGGCTGCCCTGCTTGGCTGCTCAGACCTACGGGCCCAAAAGGCCCTGGTTAAGCGCGCCCAGGCGGCGGCTACTGCCACTGGGGTCCCGTACTAGGGACTCCACCTAGTGTTTGTAAGGGGCGGCCTCTTCAGGGTCGTCCCGAGCATACCTCCTCGTACGTTTTGTCGTACAAATAAAAGTTTTTCACCACCACCACCGGCGCCAGTGCATCTACCACGGCTACGACGTCACTCCTCTGGAATGCGCAGACCGGCGGCGGTGAGTCGCGCGCGGCGGCGGCGGAGTGCGCGAGAGGTGCCGGCTCCGGTGGCTCCGGTGCGCAAGCCGTGTGACATCACTGATCCTTGCGCATGCGCAGCACAGCTCTTGATGTGCCGCGCGAAACGGCCTTGGCTAGGCCAGTGTAGCTAACGCTACAAAATACTTGGACGTGAAACGAAGCACCATGCCTCCAGTTTCCTCCTCCCCTGCCACTTTAGTTTCTTGTACTGCCAACACGTCTAGATCCTGGTCTACCAAGAGTCGATAGACCTGACTCTGCTTTTAGGGGCGAAGCTCCTTATAGCGGCACCCGTTCGACCCCGTCGTAGTAGGTAGCCACGTCTAGATTTATGAATTGCTCAATAGATGGCGTTGTGTGTCCGTATATGTATGTATACCCATATATACATATATATGTATACGTATAGTATAACCGGAAGCCGACTTCCGCTTCCGGTTCCACTTCCGGAAGCCAGCTTCCGGCTTCCGGAGAACGCTTCCGGCGTTTTATGAAAAAAAAATTCCGAAAGTTGTGTCCGTAGCGCGGAATCGAACCAGGGACCCCTCGCTTCCGAACGCGCGGCGCTAACCACTACGCCACGAAGCGCACATAGACACACGCACCACGATGGCAACAAATACCCAACATTAACGAAAGGCCGCGTTTCTAGCGTGTTTCTAACGCGTTTGTGCTAGCGCGTTACGGCCCATGTAAGAAGCTGGTGTACGACGCTGTGGCCTCTCCGCCTTACCTTCAACGCGTTTCGAACGCGCTGCCCAAGGCGGTGGCAAGTCAAGTTCAAGTCGAGGAGCGTTTATGAATACGGGGGGTATACTCTCTCAGCAGTCATGTGATGGCGTCGGCAAACGCGGTGCACGTTCCGGCATGTGTAAATGGCTGCGTAAGACGCTGTGGCCGCTCCCCCTTACTAGAGAGTACTGCACGTTTCTAACGCGTTTGTGCTAGCGTCCCCTTAAGCGGGAGATCCGATGATTCCCTCCGGAGCTTCGCCCACTCATCATCATTCACCCCGTGGATATGCTGTGATTTTTTCTTGGCGGCCAGTCCTCGCACATTAAGGGTGGCGAAACTCAAAGGCTGGTTGGAAGCCATCGTTCACTAACAGTGTTCGAGGTGAACCCGAGGCATGGTGCTTACCTTTAACGTCTAGCACATAGCTAAACGTCACCGTGATTGCCCGGTGTCGTTTTGTGGCGACGGCGGTTTGTCCCCGATCTGCCTCGCTGTCGCGGCGTTGGACATTGGCTTGTAGCGAGAACGTCTACCCAGGGGCGCCTTTGCGGGCGGTCCGTCCGTCTTGCTGGCCTCGGTGGTACCATTGAGGTCTTCTTCCTTCTCCAGCGGTCGCTTGACGGCCGCACCAGCAACCGGCGTTTCGGTGGCCCCGAACGCTGTGTGGTCTTGGCAGGCGGTCGGAACGCCGACCACAGCAACTTGAGGAAGATAGTCCTCTTTCGCGACGTGTTTTTCTTCCGTTGCCGGTGTCGTTGATTTAGTCGTGGGTTTAGGAGTCCCATGTTCTTCCTCCGCGGCAAGTGCCACTGTGGGGGTCACCTCTTGTAGGTTCACCGCGTCTCCTGTGCCCCTGGCCGCGTCTTCGGCCTCAACCACGTCCATGGTTCGCTCTGCTGCCTTATCACTCTCAGCCTGGCCAACCGCTGCGGCGTAAGAGCGCTCACACTTGGCGTCAGTATGCCCAAAACGTTTGCAGAGTGAGCATCGGGGCACTTTGCAGTCGCGACGTACGTGGCCGTTTCCTTTGCAGGGCAAGCACTGCATGGGCCGTCCAGGGGCAACTACGAGAGCCAGCTCACCGGTGACCCGTATCTGATGAGGCAGGTCATCCACGGTGACACCGCTCTTGAAGTTCAACAACACGGACCTCGTCGTGGATCCTTTGTCACTGACGCCTTCGACGCGCCAGCGCTCCCGGCTCACCTCCAGCACCTTGCCAAAGGCCGCGAACGCTGTCTTCACATCCTCGTCCTTGACGCCATGAAGTAGCCTGTGGAGATGCAGCTTCACCGTCCGGTCCTGGGGATCGATGATGAGGCAGCGACGCCCCTTCACCTGAAGCTCCTTGATGGCCTGTAGCCTCATTGTTGCATCAGCACCGCACATCGTGACCGCCCAGACATGATTTATCTGGTACGCTCCCAGTGCGACGACTTCAGGCAGCAGTCCGGTAGGGTGCAGCGCATCACGGAAATCCTCAACCTTATAGGGCCTTGCTCGGATGTCGCCGTGTAAAAACACGGTGTTTAACGCGACACGACCCGTAGGCAACTGCGGCAAAACAACCTGATAATCGCTATCCTCGTTCTCGTTGAGCCTGTTTCTGCGGGTAACACCCGCCAAAGCCGCTCCAAGGGAGCACATGATTCTAGCGTCCGACGCACACGAGAGCCGACGAAAGAATGGCACTACGCCACGAAGCGCACATGGACACACGCACCACGATGACAATAAATACCCAACATTAACGAAAGACTGCGCGTTTCTAACGCGTTTGTGCTGGCGCGTTACGGCCCGTGTAAGAAGCTGGTGTAAGACGTTGTGGCCTCTCCGCCTTACCCCCGTATTCATAAACGCTCCTCGACTTGAACTTGACTTGCCACCGCCTTGGGCAGCGCGTTCGAAACGCGTTGAAGGCGGTGGCAAGTCAAGTTCAAATCAAGGAGCGTTTATGAATACGGGGGTTATACTCTCTCAGCAGTCATGTGATGGCGTCGGCGAACGCGGTGCACGTTCCGGCATGTGTAAACGGCTGCGTAAGACGCTGTGGCCTCTCCCCCTTACTAGAGAGTACTGCACGTTTCTAACGCATTTGTGCTAGCGTCCCCTTAAGCGGGAGATGGTGCAATTATAATGAAGGGCGCTGTTATAAAATAGGAATGACGTCACATATGGCGCGTGTCATTGGTGGAAGTCAATCGTTCGATTTAGTGCGGCGAGACTGGGCGAATTACACGGAAGATTCACGGTTTACCGATGATTCCCTCCGGAGCTTCGCCCACTCATCATCATTCCCCCCGTGGATATGCGGTGTTTTTTAGGGGCGAAGCTCCTTATAGCGGCACCCGTTCGTCCTCCGTCGTAGTAGTGTGTAACCAGTTGGCGTTGTGTGTCCGTATATGTATGTATACCCATATATACATATATATGTATATGTATAGTATAACCGGAAGCCGACTTCCGCTTCCGGTTCCACTTCCGGTTCCGCTTTCGTTTCCACTTCCGGTTCCGGAAGCCAGCTTCCGGCTTCCGGAGAACGCTTCCGGCGTTTTTCTCTCTCGTCCGTAGCTAGGTGCGCTGCGGTGCACAAGGGCGTTCGTTCCCGACGCGCGTTCTCTTTCTCTCGTTCCCGACGCGCGCTCTCTTTCTCGTCCGTAGCTAGGGGCGCTGCATTGGACAAGGGCGTTCGTTCCCGACGCGCGCTCTCTTTTTCTCTCGTTCCCGACGCGCGCTCTCTTTATCTCTCGTCCGTAGCTGTGGTTTACCCGAATGATCCCCCGGAGCTTCGCCCCACTCATCATCATTCATCCCGTGAATATGCTGTGATTTTTGTTTGTTTGTTTTATTTATTACGGAGGTAACCTCGTGATCACTAGTGAATATAGAAATGTCATCGAGTAAAAGCGGCTGGGGAATACCCGTCAATTAATAACGACACTCCTCACCAAACCACTGACCTGCCTGTAGATAATTCTTTCATATTCGGCAGTTGAAAGACACCTCAAATAATTTATATTCAGGTTTGTGTTAACTAATAAACTTTAAACACAAAGGAGATGACCGTGACGTGACGACAGGACAGACACGGACAAGCGCTAACTTTAGACGGAACTATATTTTGAAAGGCACGATTGTATACAAAGCGAAAAGCAGAAAATGAAACAAAAACGGGAAAAAATTGAAATAGAAGGAAAGGTGAAGAAAATGTTTTTAAAAGACTGTGCAATAATTTAGAGCAAGGATAGGAAAAATGAGGTATATTTAAATAACATTTCCGTGGTCATTATAAATATTGGTTCGTCAGTGAAGAAAATTGCTTGGATAAATAATTTGTGGCTTTATCTTCGTCGTGATAAACGCAACGAGGCGGTTCAACTTTTTATTTCAAAATATGTGGTTCAGAGAGTGCATCATGTTTATTGTCGTTTCTTTTGTGTGTCATCAGACTGGTCAGTCTATAGACCGGCACTTTAGGTAAGATCCCTATTTTTATCATTATGTCCTTATCGCGCCTATTTGGCTTATATATAATAAACACGAGGTATACAGCCTTTTCCAACTTCTCGCCGGACAACGTCGACTGCTGCGGAGCTTACTCCGCTTCGCAGTGCACTTCACATGATTCACAAAGATCTACCACGAAGATGGAGAATATTTACCGATTCGAAGGCAGCCCTGCATTGTCTGCTATCAGCTTTACGTCGTGGATCACAAGACCAACTTGTGCTGGAAATAAGGCACCTTCATCACCAACTAGCAGAAAAAGGACATGTTGTCACTTGTCATTAGCTCGCAGGACACTGCGTCATTATGGCCAACGAACAGGCCGACGAAGCTGCCAGGAGGGCTCACGAAGATGCTGTCAAGGAACCGAACCCTCTATCAAGGCCTGATGCAGCAACAAAGCTTCGCATATGCCACACGATCCATGTGGAACACGTCAGGTTTCTGGCATACTCGACTACATCGCCTGGACCCATACCACCAACTACGCATTCCATCTGGACTTTCTCGAATCGAGACAACTGCTCTCTGCCGACTGTGGCTTAGAGTATCTTTCACGAATGCTTTTGCTTGCCGCATCGAAATGGCTGACAGCGCTGCCTGTGATAGTTGCGGCAGCGAGGAAACGAACATATCCTGTGTGATTGTCCTCGCTACAGCTACCAGAGACAGTCAGTCGCTCATGATGGAGTTGGCACGCCTCAACGACCAGCCGCTTTTCCAAGCAGATGATCTTAAGAGTGCCGGCTGATGCGGTCTTCACACCAGAAGGCGACGAAGGCCCTTACTGCAGTTCCTCCAGTCAAGTGACCTGTTTGAACGACTATGACAATCTCGAGTTCCTTTGTGCGCGCGTGTGTGTTTAATCTCTTTCTATGTGTGTGTATTTTTCTTTATATTTCTGTCTCCCCTTACCCCTTCCGCAGTGCACGTTAGCAAACTGTATATCTATCTTCCGGTTAACCTCATTCTCTTTCGCATTTCGTTTCTCTCTCTCTCTTTAGTGGCATCTTTATCTGCCTAAAAATCAGTGTTGTACGGAACGGCGTTCCCGGAACTAGTTCCTTTTGGGAGGAACGGAGTGACGCCACCGTTCCATTAAGCGTCGGTGGAACTGTAACGCTAACTCGTTACATTTATAAAGGAACGGCGTTCCTTCTTTAAACGTTCCACGGCATTGAACAGACGCACGCACGTGCGCAGCACGTTGCGCAGGGCGGATGGGCGACCAAGTGAGGCGCAAAGAACTACCGCTTGCCTGTCACGTGACTGTGAGGCATTTTTTCGTGAGGTCTCTCTTGTATGTTTTTATTGCTAGGCTTCAAGATTGCCACGTGACGCTCCCTCCTGTAGTTTCTTTCGTCCAAGCCGCCATGCCGGCCTGCCGGCGTGGCGGCAAGGAACCATGACGTCAGGATTGCAGCGGCACTCGAGGGACTTGGCAGAGCGGATGGAAAGTTTCCAGTGCTCATGTCCTCAAGGTTACCGAACGTTTCCAGCCGAGGCACCGGATGAGTTGTCGCGGTACTTGCTAGTAGCAGTTGACTACCCGCTGTCGCAGATGAAGAACTTCGAGGGATTGAACTAACTTTTCCTAAAGTACAACACGGCAGTACCCTCATACGCTTCGGTGGAACGGCTCTTCAACGTGATTGCTCCATTGGTAAGAAAACTAATTTTAACGCGACAGCGTTAAGGACTCCGTGTCGCAGAAAATCCGGCGTCGGTGTCGACCTCCGCGGCTCAGAAAATCATCCGAAACCACCCCGACCACGCAGGTCCTCCGCTTGGCACAAATGCGTTAGTGAACGAAATGAATTTCTCCAAGTAAACTACGTCAGGAAAATCGTAAATTACGACCTAACCACAACCTAGAGAAATTATAGCGTCGGATTGTAATTTGTATATACGAGAAAACATAATCCTGTTACGAGGGAACTCAAACACAAACCCCTTTTCCAGCACTTATACTATTCATACAGCGGCGCTCCCGGGTTGGTTGCTCGCAAAAACACCATCCAGATGGCGCTCGCCTCCTCAGCAGCCTGAAGCTGCAACGGCGCGCAGATGCGAAGATGTAAAAAAAAAGCTGCAGTTGCCGGGAAACCTGACAAGCATTTGGGAATCTTTGAATGCTATCGCGTTCCACTCTTAAAGGCGAAACTTAAGCGTCCTCCAAATTTTTTATGCGCTGATTGAACCGAGGACCAAACGCCATTGACGGAACTTATTACTGCGGAAACATTCAATGTCCCATGAGGCAGGAAAGCCGGCGCTGTTGTCCGCAACGAGGAGCAGCAAAAATCAATGTGACGTCATCAGCGTCTTGTATCACGTCAGTAGTAATACAGACGATAGCAATAGTATAACAACGGTAATAAGTAGCTATTATGGGTAATTATTGTAAATCAATGTGAATTAAGGTGAATTATAGTGAAGTAAATTAAAGTTACAAGTTAAGGCGACTGAAGCTAAAGTGAATTAAGGTGAAGGAAAGTGAACGAAGGTGTATAAAGTGGATTAATGTGAAACAAAGCGGAATGAAGTGAATTAAGGAGGATTAGGATGGATTAAGATGAACTAGGGTGTATTAAGGTTGGTACAAATTATCAAGGTGGAATTAAGGAGTGGATTAAGGTTGGTACACATTAAAGCAAGGTAGATTATTGTATAGTTTTGAAGGACACGTGACAGTGTACGAGGTCACGTATCATGGACGTAAGCCATTAATTAGAGAAGTCAAAATGTGTTCGCATTCAAATCACTTCAGTACACTTTAGGGACTGACAATTTTCTGCGTGCACTGCACGCTCGATGGACATTAATTCTGAGAGTTGATCTAGTTCCAGGTGATTCTCATCTGTAGAGCTTTCGGCGACTGTCGCTGAATGCACTGTATATATATATATACAAAGGGCATACATTTAAGAGAACGCTGATGGTGTGCGAGCGACGAAGGTGACAGGTAGAGTGATGATCAGTCCAAAAAAAAAATGAGCGAAATTAGGAGAGGGAAATGTGTTCCATAGTTGTCTACCGTCTCTTGTTGCAAATGCGGATATTTTCGGGAATAGCCATGATGTTGGGCATGATTTTTTTGGTTCTCTGCTATTTCTACCTGGGAGAGTACTACCCGATATTATCCGTCTGAAGCACCACCACGATCTTGGAATCTGTTGAGCACTTTGTTCCCATCCACGCACGTAGTCCAAGAAAAGTTTTTCGGAAAAAAAATCAGCCACATTAAATGACACTTAAACCTGTAGATAAATACACTCCATAGCTAGAGTTATTTATCGTGATGATTGCAAGCTTTAGTGCTCCTTGTGCTTCGGGGACGTAAAAAAATTATGGGCAGCTTCAGTGGTGCGAAGACTGGGCAAAGTGCGAAGCCCTTCCTTAGCTTTAACTTTGCTTTCCTTTGCTTAACTTTGGTTTGATTTCGCTGGTTCTTAGCTTTAACTTTGCTTTCCTTTGCTTAACTTGGTTCGGATTGGCTGGTTCTTAGCCAAACTTAGCCAACCCCAAGTATCCGGTAGATACTCGGGGTTGGAGCGCAGTCTTCTAAAGATCGCTTTACAGTCCGACGTAGCGTTGACGCGCGAGCGTGTTTGGCACCGGGACGCCACGCCAGCGAAAGCGCAGCACTCTATACTCCGGCGCGAGGCGTGGCCGACGAACGCCGGATACGTCGGCCGCGTCACGCGCTGTGGCGAGGGTAACCTGGGAGAGGGTGGTAACCTCGCCGAGCGATGACGTCACGTGCGTCGCCTAGCAACGCCTCGCATCAGCTGTGCGAGGCGTTGCTGAGCAACGCGTGGTGACGTCATCGCCAGGCGCTGTTTTCGGCTAACGCTCCCCGCCGAACCAAAAGCTTAAACAGCTCGGCTGTTCAAAAATTATGGTTGATTCCTCTTTCACAGGAATCGGCAGAACACGAAAGTGAAACGTATCTTCACGAAAGCCATAGCATGTTTGCTTCGGACCTGCTCTTCCCAGCCCGCAGTTCCAGCAGGGTATTCAAGGTCGTACTCTGTTACCTTGCCTATTCGATGCTGGCTGACCGACTGTGAGGGCACCCAGCCCGAGACGATGACGAATACCTTCTCCCTCCCCTTATTCCACTTTTCCTACTTTCTATCCCCCCTTCCCCACCCCTCAGATGCTGAGCCGTGCTCCCTATAAGGGCTGCAGAAACATGCATCTTTTCTCTTTTCCTCAACCTCTACTACTACTCGTGAACTCACGGTCCGCTGCAGCGAAAGGCGCGCGATTTGCGGGCCGGTGACCGGGTTGCATGTTTGCTGAGCGCGCGGCTTCCTGTTGGCGAGCGGCCTCCAGCTGCCGTGTCCCCAGGCGTCTCAACCTTGCCCTCGACTTGCCCGCCAGAAACTTATAGGGGCGTTCTAAATTAAATTATCGGGCTTTCAGTGCCAAAACCAAGCGCTGATTATGAGGCACGTCGTAGTGGTGGATCCGGAATAATTTGGACCACATGGGGTTCTTTAACGTGCACCTAATCTAAGTACACGGGCGTTTTCGTATTTCGCCCGCATCTAAATGCGGCCGTCGTGGCCGGGATCCCGCGACCTCGTGCTTAGCAGCCCAACGCCATAGCCACTAAGTTACCACGGCAAGCATAGGGGCGTTCTAAGCCGCGTGTCGATGCATGCCTACCACATAGTGTTCTCTTTTCGTGACTTAATTATGCAGGACTTGGTACCGTCATATGTAAAAATATCAGCTCATGTACCAATTTATTGTAAATGGTGAACTTTCACAACGCATACAAGTACTTTCTTCCGTTCGACAGGGTTGTTCATTAAGTCCTTTACTTTTTGCTTTATTTGGAGCCGCTCTGTAGAAAAATAATTAATAGTACAGAAATCAGGGGTTTAAGATGCAATCGTGTGAAGTGCGTGTTATAGCTTATGCCGATGACGTTACCCTATTTGCTGTAGATACGGGGAGTGTTAGCTCATTATGCAGAATTACTGAAAAGTTTTGCCACAATAGCGGCATTCAAATTATTAAGCGAAAGAGTATAAGCCTGTGGCATGGCCATTGGAATGCCACGCCCGGTGTTTTTGAAAAGATACAGCGGCTCATGACACCTAGCACTTATCTGGGGGTACTTTTGGATAGGTATCGCTAGAATGAGTCACTCTGGCTCGAAAAAACGGATGAAATGCGTGCGATGGCCGAAGCATGGGTTGGCCGTGAATTGCGTCCCACTGTATACAGTGGGACGCAAAAGGTCAATATTGATTTCACCTATGATACACACGTGCTCTTCAAGCGATAAGGTTGACAATGTGGAATCGAGTTCGGATAAAAAAAGCCGCGCATTGAAACTGGGGGGTCGATAAACCGATAACAGAGTCACCGAAAAACAGGTGTGCTCAGGCGCAGCGATATCACTTCAGCTTGGGAAAAGGAAAAAGTCAACTGTGAAGCTGCCCATCTGTTACAAAAACTGCGATGCCTCCTCCTTTTCCGGTTGGACGCGCGTACGAAAAGGTTTGGTAACCCGGCAATGCATACTGTGGAATGCTCTCGGAAGAAATATTAATTTCAGTAAGTACAAAAGCACTGAACGTGAGGCGAGATGAGGAAGTGATGGCACAAAACTGATTCCAATGTTTCCGAAGGCTGTGAATGTTCGCGTGCGCAACCTTGAGACTGCTGGTCGAGGCATCAGGAAAAAAACTACATCCGCAAAGCAAAGTCAGTGCATTTGATACTTTCAATCTCAGCCATGCATGTCTAGGCAATCTTATCCAAATCTGAGAATTTTTCAACTCGAATGAGAGGGGCTATCTCAGACTTTCTCGCCAGAACCTTTCCGTCCCGATAACGCTGTCGCGTTCCACTCTTAAAGGCGAAGCTTAAGCGTCCTCCAATTTTTACATATACAAATGGTAACACAGGTTTCTGGTCTTAGATAAGCTTAGCAGGCCTTTTTATCGCGTTACAGGTATGTAGAGAACGGTTATGCACCAGCCCACAGTGCGTACAAAACAGAAAAAAGGAAAGTGATGATGATGTGTGGTGTTTTATGGCGCAAGGGAGAAAAAAGGAAAGTAAAAAGCAGAAATGTTATGAATAAAGAACAAACTAATGTACAGTACAGGCGTTGCTAATGTGTTTATGATGAACGTGCCAACCTTTGCCGTACACCCTGTGGTGGTGTACCGTAGCAACCACAAGGCCATGGTCCCTGTGGTGACTAAATAAATGAATACCACCGGATCATATATATTTCTCATTCTTTAATAGTTCGGATAACCAATTACACCATCACATCTTAATACTTATAATTGGAAATACATAATTCCCACCATATACAGCTTCGCTGGTCTTCCATCTCCACCCCAGTGGGTGAAGATGACAGTTTTTATTTTGGGAACTGCATTAAAGAAACATGATTTACAATGCAACAAATCGTCTTGGTTTTCCAAATTAACAGGTGATCATCGCAGCATTGTGTCAGAAAGCATGTCTCTAGTGAAACCACTACATTGTATTTCTTGGCCATTGCCGTCGATCGTCACGAGGTTCGCGGCATGCCAGCTGGTATGGGCAAGTTGCAACATTTTTATTGCACAATTTTTGCTGCTCAATACGAACGAGCCTAGACTTTCAATTTTATTTTTAATAAGACAATTAAAATATATTTCAATATATTTCATAGCCATTTAACGTATCGCTCAGAATCATTGGGCTACACATATCAATCTTTTCTCTAGCCCCTGATTAATCAAGAAAGAAGAGC
Organism: Dermacentor silvarum; assembly: GCF_013339745.2. Taxonomy (NCBI): domain Eukaryota; kingdom Metazoa; phylum Arthropoda; class Arachnida; order Ixodida; family Ixodidae; genus Dermacentor; species Dermacentor silvarum. Next base: position 154,587,879 of record NC_051158.1, on the reverse strand, counting down.
ACTTCGCAACATCAATTTTTCAAGTTTTGTACACATAGTCAACCACTGTTTAGATCAATAGAGATAATGCCATTTAAGATTGCACTAGATTATAAAACTACATGTGTGCCGCACAATATCCAATGACCCTTCCAGCACCTGCTAACGCCAGAGAGAAACAATCATAGCCAGGCTAAAAATACTGTCAACATTCCATCAATACATATTCATTAACGTATACGAGAGAGTATGTGTGGACTAATATATACAATGGTATTCCGTTTGCGATAATGGAAATAAAGAACTTCTCATGCGCGGTTGAAAAATATATAGAAACTTTTCGTCAATCAAATGATGCATAACGTACATTGTACGCATTTACATATTGTGCCACAAAAAAACTAATTTCATAGTAAATATTTCTAATGCACGACTACTCCATTTAAATTGCACTGCTATATGCGTTATATCTACTCTTAGTGGGGTTAGCTCCGTCCCGGTGCAGGTTATAGAGCCTCACTTAAAGAGGTACATAGGGGTTGAGCCTTGCAGCGTGAACAACGTCGCTGGTGACGTTGGGAGGCACTGAAGGCTGACCGACTGGAGCGATCTCGTATGTCACGTCGGACAGTTGTCGTAAGATCTGGTATGGACCAGAATAACGGGAAAGTAGATTTTCCGACAAGCCGACGCGACGGGAAGGCGTCCAGAGAAGGACAAGGCAACCAGGTGAAAAAATGGTGGTCTCGGTGCCGAAGGTCTTAGCGTCGCTTTTGAGAAGCTTGCGAGACTATGAAACGATGACGGCCGACCTCTCGGGCCTGGGTGGCTAAGACAATAACATCGCGAGCGTAACCAGTGCTGGGAGATTGTAATGCAGAAGGTAGCAACGTGTCGAAGGGCAAGGTGGGGTCACAGCATTAGAAAAAGTAAAATGGTGAAAATCCGGCAGGGTCATGACGGGACGAGTTGTATGCGAAAGTGATGCATGGCAAAGCGACATCCCAGTCGCGGTGATCGTCGGAAACGTACATGTCCAGCATTTAAGTTTGATTTCAGCTTTTCAGATTTCAGTTAGTGCGCGGTTGAGTCGTTCGGTGAGGCCGTTCGTTTGAGGGTGGTATGAGGTAGCAAGCTGATGTTCTGTAGAACAGGAGCGGAGCAGATCGTCGACGACCTTGGATAGAAAGTAGCGGCCGCGATCCGCGAGTAACTGGCGAGGGGCGTCGTTGTGCAGGATGACGTCGTATAGTAAGAAGTCGGAGACATCTGCAGCGCTGCTGGTTGGCATCGCTCGTGCGATGGTATATCTCGTGGCATAATCTGTTGCTACAGCGATCCATTTGTTTCCTTTCATGGACATTGGAAAGGGGCCATGGAGGTCGAGGCGCGGGAGGACACTGTATGCGCCGGACGCTGTATGTGCGAATGAAGGGGCGCGAAGGACGCGCGCTTTCACGGGGAGTGAACGCACGGCGGAGAACAAACGCGCGTTCGGCGCCGTGCTCCCTGAAGGGCTGGCTGCATAATAAAGCGTCTCTTTCCTCCTTTACAATCAACATATCTAGAGAGAGAGTAAGCGACTTCTTCCGTCGCGCGAAAGGCCGTGGGGGGACGGGAGGGAGGGGAGGCGACGTTTAGCTGCTGCACCAAATGCATATTTATATGAAAACGTTGCAAGACGAGTAGGTGGTAAAGACATCCGACGCTGGTCGACAAGTTTTCCGTTCTGATCTCGTCGAAAACGTCCGAGCCGCCTGCATAGGCCCTGAAAACAGTCACCAACGCCGCGCGCGTTCGGTGCGAACGCGGGAAAAACGGCAACGGTGTCAACAGTTCTGCGCGTTGCAGGTGCTGCTGCATGTCCAAGATTATACAGCTGATAAAACTACTATCCTTATTCCGTATAGCTCGCTGCTAAGTTGCTATCCCAATTGATGCTTCGCCTTTCGGGTGAAACTGCGACAATATTTTCTTTACTAAGATAACTGCTGATGCCCACGGGCTACTGGAAAGTTCAATGATGTCCTTGTCCATCATCTTGTCGACCTCTTTCTGTATGATGTCCCTTTCTGTTGCGGAGACACGATATGGCCACCTATGAATGGGGCTGGCGTCACCGGTGTTGATGCAATGCGTGACAACAGATGTCTGACCTAGTGGACGGTCGTCCAAATCAAAGATATCCCGATAAGATGACAGGAGGTGACGAAGAGCTATTGTTTGCTTGGAAGGAAGGTTAGGGGCAATCATCTTACAAACATCGTCCAGAGGCGTCGAGCACGAAGGACTGGGGGACAAAGGTCCGTTGGTACTGAGGAAGGATTCAGAGGCCAAAGAAGAAATCTCAAATTCTTCCAAAGGAGTGATCAGTGCGATGGCAATATCTTGTGGCAACATATTGTCACGAGCGGCGATCCTGTGGTCGGTGCTTGGACGATGACGACGACGACGGCGTGGCTTTCTGGTGTGCACGCGCTCTCCTGAATGTTTGCTGTAGCGTTGTGCGCCTTACCCTGTAAATATATCCACTGTATATATATTCTCCCCGTAACATCTTTGGTGGACGTGCGGGGTACACTCGCTACAAAACCGGGAACTGGATCTTCGCAGCGGACGTCGCGTTGCTGCCACCACAATGACCGACCAAGCGACCCAGTGTGAGCAAGGCCCGTCACCGGTCATTCTCTTGCACCCTCGTGACCCCGGGACATTCAACGGCACAAGCGGCGTGGACGTCGATGAATGGCTGGCAATGTATGAGCGCGTCAGCCTCACTAACAAGTGGGACCCGTCGATAATGCTTGCGAATCTCATCTTCTATTTGCGGGGCACTGCGCTACTCTGGTTCGAGATGCATGAGGCAGATCTGACAAGTTGGGACCTCTGTAAGCAGAAATTACGCGATCTATTTGGGAGACCTATCGGACGACAACTAGCGGCCAAGCAGGAGCTCGCAATTCGTGCTCAGACGTCCACAGAGCCGTACATCTCGTATATTCAGGACGTGTTGTCTCTGTGCCACAAGGTCGACAAGGACATGCCTGAAGCGGACAAAGTGGGCCACGTACTGAAAGGCATAGCCAATGACGCATTCAATCTGCTACTGTGTAAGAACTGCTCTACGGTGGAGTCGGTCATCGCTGAATGTCGTCGTTTTGAGCTGGCCAAAAGTCAACGTATCACTCACCGCTTCGACCGACTTCCCAATACGGCTGCCACGTCCTCATGCGAAGGTTTAGCCACGCTTCGGCAAGCGCAAGCTCCACAAAACGTCACCAGGATCGTCCGTCGAGAACTCGAGGCCATGGCACCCGTTACCCCTCATGACGGTATGCAAAGCAACAACCTGGCTCCGATTTCGCTAATTAAGGCCGTTGTTCGCCAAGAGGTCGCGAATATGGGCATTTTACCCACCTTTGATAACGATCATGCTGCTACCAACCCGGTCGCCCCTGTCGTCGCTGCTGCAAGACCAAACACGACCTTCAGGCCACGTTATCGAAATCCAGCCGATTGGCGCACACCTGATGACCGGCCCATCTGCTTCACGTGCTCTAGGATCGGACACATCGCCCGCCATTGCCGCAGCCGTTCCGTCCTGAGGCCTCAAGTGCTGAACGTCCTTCTAGGGAAAACCGGATCAGCCGCTCACCATCGCCCCAGCGCCGTCAGTCCCGCTCGCCCCAACCTCGCCGCTCTCGGTCTCCCTTTGACCGCCTCTCGGAAAACTAGCCAGTGCAGCCCCCGGAGGTGACGCTGCATTTACGACCCGGCCTGAAAATCCTCTGATTGTCCCTCATACCCGATGCAACCTTCTTGAAGTTCTGGTTGATGATGTGGCAGTTACCGCTCTTGTTGATACCGGCGCACAAATTTCTGTAATGAGCTCGAGCCTCCGGCGCCGCCTCCAGAATGTCCTGACGCCCGCGACTTCACCTACCGTTCGAGTAGCCGACGGGAGTACACCTGCCGTACTTGGAATGTGCACTGCATGCATCACCATTTCTGGTCGCCACAGATCTGTTCTTTTTGACCTCATCTTGGGAATCGACTTTTTGTCCACACACGCTGCCCTTATCGACTGCTCCGTGGGCCTTCTTCGGCTAGAACTTCCTTCGTGCTCCGACAACGTCGATGCCAGCCCACCCGCCAAAGCTCCGTCGAGTTTCTTCGACTGCCTCCGCAAGCCGCAATATACGTCCAGCTTTAAGCTTTGCCGCCCCTACCCGACGGCGACTACGTTGCCTGCCCTATTCCTGAGGTCGCCATGACACGCAACGTCGCGCTCTCCTGTACGGTGGTGACAGTTACAAACAACGGCACCTCCTTTCGCATCCTCAATTTTGGCTACTCGACGCAAGTTCTTCCTCGCGGCATATCACTCGCTTATCTGACCCCATTGGCCGGCCACACGGTTTCTGCCCTGACCACAGAACCTCCACCGGATTTTTCACCGCCGTCATCGCAGTCAGGTTCGTCCTGCGACCACTTCGCCCGCATGATATCAGGAGACCTCGCTCCGCGTAGTCCGCTGCCCTTCGCCGCGTGCTGGTTTCCGACCAGGATATCTTTGACTTTGGCCACCGTCCTTTGGGCCAGACTTCCGTCGTCACCCATCGCATTCATACCGGCGCTGCGAGTCCTATTCACCGACGGCCTTACCCTGTGTCAGCTCCGGAGCGTGCTGTCATCCAACAGGAGAAAATGCTGGGCAAAGGCATAATTGAACCCTCGTGCAGTCCTTGGGCCTCTCCCGTCGTACTTGTGAAAAAGAAGGACAATAGCTGAAGATTCTGTGTAGACTACCGCCACCTCAACCAGATTACCAAGGATGTGTATCCTCTCCCGCGTATTGATGACGCACTGGACTGCTTGCGCGGCGCCAGATATTTCTCTTCCATCGACCTGCGCTCAGGATGCTGGCAAATCGCTGTGGACGACCAAGACCGCGAGAAGACCGCCTTCGTGACTCCTTATGGCCTCTATCAATTTAAAGTGATGCCTTTTGGCCTATGTAACACCCCTGCTACTTTCGAGCGCATGATGGACTCTCTTCTTCGAGGCATCAAGTGGTCCATATGCCTTTGCTACCTGGACGATGTTATTGTTTTTTCGACTACGTTTGAAAACCATCTCACTCGCCTGTCAACCGTCCTTGATGTTTTTCGCCGTGCTCGTCTTCAGCTTAACTCGTAGAAATGTCGCTTTGGGCACCGTCAAATCTGCGTACTCGGCCACCTTGTTGATGCTGCAGGCGTGCAGCCAGACCCAGCCAGACCCTGACAAAGTCCGCGCGGTTAGTCAGTTCCCTACTCCACGGTCGGCCAAGGACGTCCGCAGTTTTCTTGGCCTGTGCTCGTACTTCCGTCGTTTTGTCCAGAACTTCGCGGAAGTGGCCCGCCCTCTAACTCGCCTACTCAAGAAGGACGTCGTTTTCACTTGGGGTCGTGACCAAGCGGACGCCTTTTCATCGCTCGTTGCCATCCTAACAAAACCCACCTGTTCTAGCCCATTTCGACCCGTCAGCCAGCACGGACGTTCGTACCGATGCCAGTGGCCACGGTATAGGCGCCGTCCTTGCACAACAGCAGCACGGCCTCCACCGCGTGGTCGCCTATGCAAGCCGCCTTCTGTCGCCGTCGGAGCAAAATTACTCGATCACAGAACGCGAGTGCTTAGCACTCGTCTGGGCCATCGCGAAATTGCGCCCGTACCTGTATGGCATGCACCTTTCAGTTATTACAGACCACCATGTGCTTTTCAGGCTTTGCTCGCTCAAGGACCCCACTGTTCGCCTTGGCCGTTGGGCACTCCGCTTGCAAGAGTACTCATTTTCTGTTTTCTACAAATCTGGACGGCTTCACCAAGACGCTGACTGCTTGTCACGATACCCGGTCGATCCCCCTGATACACTGGAAGATGAACCTGACACTTTTGTTCTGGCCATTACAGACTTCGTCCACATAGCTGACGAACAGCGCCGCGACTCACATTTGCGGCCTATTATAGACGGTCTCAACTCACCACACCCTGACCCTTCCCTACGGACGTTTGTGCTTCACAACGATACCTTAAACCGCTACAACGCCGGGCCTGACGGCGCTGAGATCTTGCTTGTTGTTCCCGCGCATCTTCGCTCTACTGTTATGCGCCAGCTTCACGACGCACCGACGGCCAGACACCTAGGCGTGTCACGCATGTATGATCGCATCCGTAGGCGCTTCTTTTGGCCTGGTCTCTACCGTTCTGTGCGACAGTACGTTGCGGCTTGTGACCTCTGCCAGTGACGCAAGACTCCTGCCCTACTGCCTGCTGGCAGCCTTCAGCCCCTCGACATCCCTGATGAACCATTTTCCGGGTGGGACTCGATCTTCTAGGGCCTTTTCCCATGTCAACCACTGGCAATAGATGGGTTGCAGTCGCTACTGACTACGCAGTGCGGTACGCTGTTACACGAGCACTTCCCACCAGCTGTGCTACTGATGTAGCCGATTTCCTTCTTCACGACGTCATCCTGCGCCACGGTGCTCCTCGTCAGTTAATCACGTAACGCGGCGGCTGCTTCCTGTCTAATGTTGTCGACGACATTCTTCGTTCTTGCTCGACCAATCACAAGTTCACCACTGCGTACCATCCACAGACAAATGGCCTTACTGAACCTCTCAACCGTACTCTCAAAGAAATGCTTGCTATGTACGTGTCTGAGGACCACCGAGACTGGGACATTAACCTTCGCCTACAACTCTTCTCGTCACGACACAGCTGGATACCCACCTTTTTATCTACTGTTTGGCTACGACCCACCATTGCCTATGGACCCCATACTTCATCCTTACGCAGACACATCTTCTGCCTATGCTCGTGATGCTCTTGCCCGTGCTGACATCGCCCTTCAGGTTGCCCGCGATCGCTTGTCGGCTTCACAGGTCAATCAAAAGTGTCTCTATGACCGGGAGGTGAACTTCCCTCCAGGATCGCTCGTCTTGCTGTGGTTCCCGTCACGTCGCGTTGGCCTATGCGAAAAACTCTTCTCCCGGTATGCTGGCCCTTACCGCGTCGTAGGCAAAGTAGAGCACTGCACGGGGTCGGGCTTACCCGAAAGCCCGGGCCCGGCCCGGCCCGTGGGCCGGGCGGGGCCGGGTAGAGGAGTTTTTTCCCGGGCTCGGGCCGTGCTCGGGCACGGCGTGTGCTTTTTGACCCGGGCCCGGGCCGGGCTCGGGTTTTTTTGACGCGGGCCCGGGCCGCGATCGGGCTTTCTGCGAGTTATTCTCGGGCTTCTCAACTCTGAAAAACATGTATTTTTTGGTCTCGGGCCGGGCTCGGGCTTAAGGTAAAGGGGTGGCGGGCCGGGCCGGGCGGGTAACGTAGATTATTTCCGGGACCGGGCCGGGCCCGGGTATCTCCATAAAAGTTTTGATCGGGCTCGGGTGGGCCGCCCAATGTGAAAACGGGCCTGGGCCGGGCCCGGGCCGCAAAAATCGGCCCGTGCAGTGCTCTAACGCAAAGTCACTAATGTGACCTATGAAATCGCTCCGCTAAATCCTAAGTCGGCCTCTGCAACAATCGCGAGTGACATAGTCCATGTCTCGTGCCTTAAACCGCACCACTCTCGGCCCGGGCCCTAATTGCACCGGGACGGTGCTTCTGCCGCCGGCGGGTAATGTCACGAGCGGCGATCCTGTGGTCGGTACTTGGACGATGACGACGACGACGGTGTGGCTTTCTGGTGTGCACGCGCTCTCCTGAACGTTTTCTTTAGCGTTGTGCGCCTTACCCTGTAAATATATCCATTGTATATATATTCTCCCCGTAACAATATGCGTCGAAAATCCACAATCGAAGATGGGCACGCGAGCGCAGTTTTCGAGGATCCGGAATAAGGTGCTCGGTAGGGCAATATTGCGAGACAAAACCACGTCACTAAGCGGCGACACGGCGTACTCGTCACCAGGTACAGGAGGACAGGGTGTCAGGAGGACTCCGCCTGTGGAGACAGCCTTGCAAACTCAGCAGAACATAAGTAGGGTGAAGCACAAGTTGTTGCGTCGGCAGGAAGCGGCAGATCCAGCTGTACAGCTCTTCCGCAGCCGTCAATTTGGGCAGAGTGTTTTGAAAGGAAGGCGAAGCCGAGAATTAAGTCGTGTGGACAGTGCTCAAGGATGATAAATAAAACAACGCTATAATGGCCCGCAATGGTCACAAGTGCTGTGCACATTCTGAGAACAGGTGACGTACTCTTATCAGCGACTCGCACAGTGCGCGGTACCGCGGGCGTCAGAACCTTTTTGAACCTTCGGCGGAGAGCAGCGTTCATAACTTAAAGCTGCGCTCCTCGGTCCACCAGAGATGTAAGAGGAACACCATCAACTTCAATGTCCAGTAGGTTTCCACGTGTAGGCAGGGTCAACAAAGGATTTGTGGGTCGGGTCGTAGTTGCAGCTTCACCTCCGGGAGCTGCACCACCAAGTTTCCCGAAGGGAAGCGACCGGTTGCAGATGAGGATGAAGAGTGGTGAACGAGAGGCAAACGGGACCGACGGCCTAGCGGTGACGGGGAGCGGCTGGATCTTGGTGGAGCATTCTCGGCGTTGATGTGGATGTTGTTAGGCGGCGTGTAGGGCTAGAAAGTGTGATTGTCTGGTACTTGGCGGTAGTGATTCAGAGACGACCAACGAGGAGGCGACGACCAGCGGTTACGGCTATGACGGGCGATGTGTCCAATACCGGAACAATTAAAACCGTTGGGTCTGTCATCCGCTGTGCGCCAGTCAGCTGGGTTGCGACGGAGTGGCGGAAAGCTTTGCGTCTGGGAGCGTTTTTTGCTGCCAACTGAAGACTGACAGGTCTGAGAAACAGGTCTCGCATTTTTTCTTTGTAGACATCCCAGCTCGTTAGGTCAGCTTCATGCGCATCGTACCAGTGCTTCGCAGTTCCTCTCAGAAAAAACATCAGGTTTGCTAGCATCATGGTTGGTCCCCCCTGTTGTTGTCGCACACTCGCTCATACATCGCAAGCCAGTCCTCGGCGTCGGCGTTGTCCGTGCCACAAAATGTCCCGGGTTCCCGCGGATTTGTGACGATGACCATTGGCATGGACTGCTGAGGCGTTGTCGGTTGTGTCGGTTGATCTGCCATTGTGGCGGCAGGTAGATGACGTCCGCTTCGAAGTTCCCTGATGGTACCCAGCACCTTCCACCAAAATGTTACACGAAGAAACCAGGCCTACGAGTGTAGAAGAATGTATATTTACAAGCCATGTATATGGCGTTCAGGCAACAGCCAGAGTCTTCGTCTTCCTCTCGTTAGTGTCCCCTTCTTTCCCTTCACCTTAGGAAGGAAGGAAGGAAAATAAGAGGTGAAAGGCAGAAACCATATATATATAGTGATCAAAACAGTTTTGAGTGCGGGGGCATTCTAAACCACTGGGGGATTGGTTTAAAGCTAGTGGGGGCCCCCGACTGCCCTCATTGCCCCCCCCCCCCCCAGGTTCCGGAGACCCTGTGTATGGGTGATTTCAATGAATGTCTGAATTGTTCGCTTCACTTTGCTGAGCGCTTGTATCCTGTGCCGTACGTGGGTATGAGCAATTGCATTTTTTGCTTGCTTACATGGATATGACCCATTGCATTCGTCTTGCGGGACGGACGGACAGGTTTCCTCGTTGGGTATACGCATAGAAATGCTTACGCATTAGAAACTATCGCCGACACAGCACTCGTGTATAATGGTACACCCGCCGCTCTCTTCCGCAGGCGAGTACAGCCGGCTGGAGCATGCCAGCGCCCCGGGCGTGGTGGAGAGCCTGAAGATCATCACGCGCCAGAAGTGCACCGTGATCGTTCGCTACGCCTTCAAGTACGCGCGCACGCACAAGCGCAACAAGGTCACCGTGGTGCACAAGGCGAACATCATGAAGCTCTCCGACGGCCTCTTCCTGCAGAGCTCCCTGGACGTGGCCAGCGAGTACCCGGAGGTCGCCGTCGAGGACATGATGATCGACAACTGCTGCCTGCAGCTGGTGCGACGACCCTCCCAGGTATATGCAGACATACTGTGCACGCACATCCTCTCTTATACACTGTATATACTATAAACGAAGCAAAGGCTGTGACTGCCCGGTTTCGGAATTGACGTGTATAAGGGAACGCAACGAGACGAGGACTAGCGCATGCAGCTTTGTATGGCCGATAAATATGTTGCACATGATAAGCCTTGTTTAGAACTCGTAGATGTGATTTGTTGGGCGTTGTGGAAAAAAAACCGCTTCAAATGAGTGCTTTGCCGATTTTATTAGATGTGTAATCTTATATATAGCTACGCCTCATTATAGCCTGCTTCGGAAAAGGGTATGAAGGGAAATATAGCCACGGTCATAAAGCTGTAGAGTCACTGAACAAGACCGCTTTCCATGGCAATCACCAGGGAGGAAAGAAGGACCACGACGGTGGTAGGCCGCCGGTCGGATCCATCGCTCGTTGGGTGCGAACTTTGTTAACTTGTTTTTTTTTAGATGCTATGAGCGAACCTTATAGCCCTAAATGTTTGTGCTGCTCTGACACAATTCGCAATTAGCACACGTCATGCTCGTGCCAAACTTGTACGGCAACATCCTGGTCAACATGGTGTGCGGCCTCACCGGAGGACCCGCTATCACGTCCGGCCGGAACTACGGCCGCGAGTGTGCGGTCTTCGAGACAGCCACCAGGAACACCGGAAATTACCTGGTGGGCAAGAACCTCGCCGCTTTTTCGCCGCGGTGGACATGCTGAAGCACTTCGGGCTGCGCGACCGCGCCTACCTGATCAAGGACGCCGCCGAGAAGACGCTCAACGAGGACCGCGTCCACACCCAGGACCTGGGAGGCATGGCGACCACGAGGGACTTGGTGGGAAACGTGCTGCAAGAAGTGTCGCGTCACACGACGGTGCCACTCGACAACAGGCCGCACTTCGAGGAGGCGCAGCACACACACGCGTCACCCCGATATAGGAATTAAAGAAAAAGCACTTCGATTTGTTTCCGCGACTTGAGTGCGTGTGTGTCATGCAGTGTGTGCGACCGTTTTGACATTGTAAGTGCATACAGCGTGAGCAGATGAGGGGCAGGGGCGACAACCAGACGTAATGCAGGCGCTGACCAACAACTGTAACTGTGGGCCTCTTTGATTATCAGTCCCTGACAGTCCCGGACTGCTTGGGACTGCTGTGCCGCATTCGATTTTGCTCGGACAGCTTCCGAAGCTCCGCCCACTAGTCCGAGTGTTGTCAGAAGCGCGTTCGTTTTTTCGCGGACCGGAAGTTCCGGACTGCCCGCGGACTGTTGGAGCTGTCAGCAGATGCTTGCTCGGACAAGCGCAAGTAGCTAGCAGACGACGGCTGTCTTAAAAAGATGCGTGCGGTGTTCGACGCCATGTTGTGAAAGATTCCGTGTGCTTCTGTGTACTTTGCGCGCTCCAGACGGCAACTACTGCATTGAGTTATCGCTTCTGTTACATCGGTGCTTTGTGTGCCATCATGCAAGTTTTTTACGAGCCGTCTAATGGCTGTAGCTTTAGTCTTCGTGTTTTTTAAAGAAAGAAGCACAGCGATCAGGCGCACATGCTTGCTTTTCCTAATAATCTGTCATGCTCATTGCTATATACGCAGTAAGCAGGTAAATTTTGCTTTTTAGGTAAGTGAAACTAGCGTACGTGCGAGGAATCATATAATGCATGTGGCTATATTTCACGCCGCTAGCTGGGGTGGTATACAGTAGGAGCTTCGCGGATTGCTGTTGACATATATGTTGATCCCTTCTGCTATCAAGTTCGAGTGTTTGATTTTTGACGTGCAGGATTAGTAGACGGTGTACACGCGCTCTCTCACGCGTCGAGCCTATAATTAGCAGACGGTCTCGCGAGCTTTGAGGATGTAGGCGGGTGCTTTCTGAATGAACAGCGACGTGGCACGACCATAACTTCGGAGTCTCTCCACAGCAATTTTAGGGCCAATAAATATATTTCACCGCCACCAAGATTTTGCTTACGTCCGTGAGGGAATACAACTTAAATTTCTCAGGCAATGAGCTGGCTAGCGCGACGTAATAAACTGCGCTTTGCGAAAACGTTCTACGTGCTCAGGCTACGATTACACTGTGCTAGCTCCATGGTTGTGTCGGCGACGTACGCCTCTGAGACTGCACCATTTCGGAGGCCACGCTAATAAAAACGCTGGGTAGGGGGCTATCTACGAGTAGCAAAGAGACGACGACGGCAGCCAGGAGAGTGACTTCCGGTCGCGGTGCTTCGACCGAAATCTTGGAGTGCCCGACAGCTGGATCACGTGACTGTGACGCGCTCTCCTGTCAGGGCTAGTCAGACCGGAAGCCGCGGATGGTTTGCGGACAGTCCGGGATTGCATAATCGAAGAGGGCCTGTGTTACATCGCGTCCCTGCCCTAAAAAACTAGGGCTGTGTGAATATTCGAAACTTTTGAATGACGAATCGAGTATTGCCGCATTCTATTTGGTCTGCGAAACGAATATTTATAGATATCAACATTAGCCTATTTTAAAGTCTACTGCAGGATGAAGGCCTCTACGAGAGATCTCCACTTCCAGTTTAGCGCTAGCTGATTCCCACTTGTACCTGCAAATTTCCCAATTTCATCACCCCACCTAATTTCCTGCGGTCCTCGACTGCGCTTCCCTTCACTTGGCGCCCATTCGGTAACTAACGGTCCACTCGTTATCTGCCCTACGCATTACATGACCTGCCCAGCAAAATTTTTTTCTCTAAATGTCAATTATCGAATATCTGCTATCTCCGAATCTAATTTTAACTATTCTTAAATACGGTTATTTCTCTGATTGTTTCAGAATATTTTATACTCTTCAACTATGCTCCCAATCAAAGAGACTCGGAGCCACAGGCGCCGACTACGGGGGGCTCCGGGGCTCGAGTCCCCTCCAAAGTTTCGCGGGGGGGGGGGGGCTCTGCCCCCCCCCCCCCCGGGCGATGCTGGGCCCCCACCCCCCCGTTCCTAAAAGGTCATTATTAGAGTCCTTTTACCCAAACCGTCTATGGTTTCTTTTGAGTTGCCTCTACATTTTCCCTTGAAATGCTAATTTGGCTAAAAGCTAACTGCATCATTGTTGACGCGGACGTGCACGGCTTTTATTCATAATTTCACTTTATTTCTAAAAATCCTGTCAATAGGAAAACAAGCGCATTCGAATCACCAACGGCGGCTCCCTCATCCGTATTTTTTCACTTCAACATGTTATGTTAATTTCCAGTGTGAACACCATGCACAGACACATTATGTTTCAATGTGTACACAGGCCCAAACTGATTACATTCTGAAAGAGAAAGAGGTAGCCAACTATCAATTATTTCTAATGATATGGGTAGCCTATATGTCTAGAGAATCAATATGTCGCTGTATGTTCAACTCGCTGGAAATTGCTTTGCGCACTTTTTGGACACTGAAAAAGACCTGCAGACTTCAGTGACCCCTTCGGCAGAGTCTTTTATCAACGGTGTGTGAAATGCACGTGGATGATATGTGTCTCAGCATTGCTTCTCTTTCCAGTAGGTAATGCTAACGACTCATGAAAAAAAAACTAATAATTTACAACATTTATTCGGAATGCAAACATCGCAACGTGCATGCAGAGGCCATAAATATCATTATCATCATCAGCAGCCTATATTTATGCCCACTGCAGGACGAAGGCCTCTCCCTGCAATCTACAATTACCCCTGTCTTGCGCTAGCGTACTCCAACTTGCGCCTACGAATTTCCTAACTTCATCATCCCACCTGGTTTTCTGCCGTTCTCGACTGCGCTTCCCTTCTCTTGGTATCCATTCTGTAATCCTAATGGTCCACCGGTTATCCATCCTACTCATTACATGGCCTGACCAGCTCCATTTCTTCCGCTTAATGTCAACTAGAACATCGGCTATCCCCGTTCGTTCTCTGATCCACACCGCTCTCTTCCTGTCTCTTAACGTTACTCCTAAGATTTTTCGTTCCATCGCTCTTTGTGCGGTCCTTAACTTGTTCTCGAGCTTCTTTGTTAACCTCCAAGTTTCTGCCCCATATGTTAGCACCGGTAGAATGCAATCATTGTACACTTTTCTTTTCAACGACAGTGGTAACCTCCCAGTCAGGATTTGGCAATGCCTGCCGTATGCACTCCAACCCAATTTTATTCTTCTGTAAATTTCTTTCTCATGCTCAGGGTCCCCTGTGAGTAAGTGACCTAGATAAACGTACTCCTTTACAGACTCTAGAGGCTGACTCGCGATCCTGAATTCTTGTTCTCTTGCCAGGCTATTCAACATTATCTTTGTCATCTGCATATTCATCTTCAACCCAATTCTTACACTTTCTCGATTAAGGTCCTCAATCATTTGTTGTAATTCGTCTCCATTGTTGCTGAGCAGGACAATGTCATCTGCAAACCAAATGTTGCTGAGATATTCGCCGTTGATTCTCACTCCTAAGTCTTCCCAGTCTAAGAGCTTGAATACTTCTAAGCATGCAGTGAATAGCTTGGAGAGATTGTGTCTCCTTGCCTGACCCCTTTCTTGATAGGTAACTTTCTACTTTTCTTGAAGAGAACCAAGGTAGCTGTGGAACCCTTGTAGATGTTTGCTAAGATATTCACGTATGCCTCCTGTACTCCTTGATTACGCAATGCCTCTATGACTGCTGGTATCTCTACTGAATCAAATGCCTTTTCATAATCTATGAAAGCCATATAGAGAGGTTGATTGTACTCCGCAGATTTCTCGATTACCTGATTGATGACATAGATATGATCCATCGTAGAATATCCCTTCCTGAAGCCAGCCTGTTCTCTTGGTTGGCTGAAGTCAAGTGTTGCCCTGATTCTATTGGAAATTATCTTGGTGAATATTTTATACAATACGGAAAGCAATCTAATGGGTCTGTAATTCTCCAATTTTTTAACGTCTCCCTTCTTATGGATAAGTATAATGTTGGCGTTCTTCCAGCTCTCTGGTACACTTGAAGTTATGAGGCATTGCGTATAAAGGGCCGCAAGCTGTTCCATCTGTTCCATCTTTGAATAAATCTACTGTTATTCTATCTTCTGCAGCAGCTTTTCTCTTGGTCATGTCTTGCAAGGCCCTTCTAATTTCATCGCTAGTTATATAAGGAGCCTCTGTATCCGCCTCATCACTATTTCGAATGAAAGTACCTTGGCTGTTTTGGGCACTGTACAGGTCAGCATAGAATTCTTCCGCTGCTTTTACTGTGTCATCGAAATTCCTGCCCAGCTAGCACAAAAGCTATAGAAAACTGCTTCCAAACCGATTCGCCAAGACTAAATGAACGTCTGAAAGACGCACTAAAAATCCGTGCAGTCCGTTTAGAAGGTGATAAACGGTCGTATATCGTTGCTAATGTCCGGCGGATATGACTATTGCAAGAAGTTCTAGAATCCTGCTTAAAGTAGTTTCAAAAAATCCCGTCTTGAAATGGGATTTTGTAAGACCATTAGAAGCATTTAAAAAATACTGATTGAATCCTGCTACAATCGGGATTTTGATAACCGTTTTCTTTCACCCTCCCCTCTAGCGCCCCCCTCGTCTCCCTTTCCATCCCTCTCCCCATGCCCTGCGGCGTTTCGCCGGCCAGCGGCCTGCAGGTTTGCGCTTGTGCAATACACGAAACACATACAGCAATAACATTTTTTATTGCAAGAAAGTAAACACGACGACTAGACAAGCTAGCATTCAACATCAAATATAAGTGCTTCCGAGTAACGTCCATTACAGGTATCGACCTTGATAAACCTGGTTTCGAACAGGCTGCTGGGCTGTAGCTCCTTAATTCAGCAGGTCTTCTTACTGCAAAAATATTAGGCATGTGTAAAACGCATGTTAACTGAAGCACACTTTTCTTAGTGAACGTTTCGTTTTCAATGCCTTGGCAATAAGCACTGCAATATATCTTGGCAATGGGCAGCACTACAATATATTGGTCCCAGCACACAGTTTTCGAGCATTCCACCTTCATTAATATGGTTCTAACATTAACCGATCACAAGTGAAATTCTCTTCTGTTGCCTTGAAGACATACTTCACATCTAATTGAAGGTGTTGCATGTACAATCGCCAACCAGTGTTTTGCTAGCTTTCAGGAGGCTGTTGTGTTGACTAGTTGGCGACTGGTAGATGACAGCAGCCTCCTAAACATGTGCAAAGTAGGTACCAATTAGCATTCAAAGAAAGGAATAGATAATGCATTTCTGATAATGTTGTACGAGAAAATAGGTAAGTGCGGCTCTGCAAAGGCACAGCTTCAGTGTGACAATATTGTTACACCACCCCAATTTTATTTGCCACAGATCACATAGCCAATTCAGAAATGGCGAAGGCTTGAGCATATACCTCAACACCAGTCTATCAAACACATCACATACTTCAGATTGAGCAAATATATTGCGATTCCTTAAAAAATAAAAGACAGCAGACGAGTGCAACCTTGAGTAACTGCGACCATTTGCAGCACGGCTGCTTCAAGCGGATACAGTAAGAACATCAGTTGCTTGTAATTAAACCATTAAAATGTTGCACGCCTATGACTTGCTTGCTTGAAACCCTCCACACAACATTGTCAAGCACTTGTAAAGAAATTTTTTTAGAAAAACGGTGAGTCATCCACACATTTCACTTGGTGAGAACATAAGCCGTAATTTTCCACCTAGTTTCACTAACTTTGACCTTGGTGACATTTATAGTTACGCAAGCCAATGCGTTAACCTCGTGCAGTTTATAAAACAGTTATGCGCTCTAGAGTGCTTGCATATGCAGTTTATTGCTTACACCGGAATGAACCCACACACTAAAACCCACACACGGCGCGCGGCGACGATTTCATCGCCGTTGGTCTTTATACGGAATGTCACGGCGACGACGACGACGGCAAAAATGCTCTTGGAGTGTCCTACAATTGTTATCGCAATAAAAGAAAAATAACCGCGGCGGAAATTTCTCTCTCTCAAATGGCAAGGTCGCCGTTTCTTCGTCGCGCCGTAGCACGCGTGTACGAGTCGATGTCCAAGCCAACGCTGCGGCTGCGACGCAGAGGGAAGCAACGACGGAGGCCCACTCTGGCCAACGAAACTGCCCACAACCGGCCAACGCTCGCTTCAACAGCAGGAAAAGAAAGAGAGAGGGCTAAGCTGGCGCCGGGCCGACGGGAGCGGCGACGGGCGCGCACGGAGACAGTCGAAGGTGGGGAAGCTACTAAGCGAAGCTACTAAGCTAAGCGGATTTGAGAGGGAGGGTGAGGGGAGCCACCGAAGCGACGGGGTCACCGCTGCCGAAGCCAAATACGCTTCCCTGCCGCCCTCCTCCCTCAGCTTCGACGTGTCCGCGCGCGCCCGGCGCCGCCCGCTGCCCGAAGTTTCGTTTTCTGCCGTTATCGCGACGCGAGCGTTGGCCGATGTGGGCAGTCTCGTGGCCCTCGCTCTCCATCTGCTTGCGCGCCGTGATAACGACTCGCACCGTTCGTACGTAGTGCTATAGTGCACGAATACTTCAGAAATAAGTCCTTCCTTTAATTCGGACTGCATTTCATTCGAACGAACTTTCGGGCTCCTTCGAGTTCGAATTATCGAGATTCGACTGTATATCTGTCACGTTGAAAATTTTATTCGTACGACTTTAATATGAAATAACAGTTACCTGGGTTCTTGGAGTTCAGGAGTTTCGTGGTGGCCCTTTGGGCGGCTGCGTTTTCCTCTGCCCCTTTCGGCACCTGTAGAGGGTACATGATTGGTGTCTTCACCCTCTGCATAGTAGGTTACATAGTAGGTTACATAAAAGAAAAAAAAAGAACTCTAGTGCCTATTACAACTGTATATCGGAATTTCTTTTTTAACAGAATTTTGTTACTGCACAGACAGATAGTGCGACATCAAAATTTATTTGCTGAATGACTGAAGCCAACAAATGTTAAGTATCGTAAAAAGAAGATGCTGTAAATAGCTACACTGTCTGATTATGTTACAGAAAAGAAGGCAACAGTGCACTACATACAGGGTGTTTCATTTAACTTTAGCCAAACTTTAAAAATATGCAAGTGCCACGTACCTGGACAGAACCAAGGTAATGTTGGAGATACTCACGTTATTTTTTTGCATTCCGCCAAGTTAGATAATTTGTTCTAATTAATTAACTTCTCAATTATTATAGTTGGATGAAAAGTGTGAATGAGAAGATTGTAAAGCAACTTGAGAACGCCCCGATAAAGCTTTCTGTTGCTCATGACGCCTACATAAAGTGTTTTTTCAACTGTGACAGATGCCCGCCAATACACGCAAACTGCCTCCACCGGCCAGTCGTTTGGCAGTTTTGCATGTATTCGCGGGCACCTTTCACGCTCGGAAAAACACACGAGTGATCTTGCACAAGAGCGTCGACGGAAGAATACCAAGGCTACGCGAAGACGATTGTAGCACGTCTCATCATTCCATGCAAAACGGGAATGTCATCGTCATCCTAACGACCACCAGTCAACGAAATGTCCCACAGGTAATTTTAGACAGCTTTGGTAAACCTGAATACGCACATAATAAAAGAAACGTACGCAGACGTAAACATACCTCTTAAACAATATTAGAGATTCCAGTTAAAATCAAGGCGCTTTCATTGCAGAACTTCATTACCGCCTAAAACTCCCGCCTAACACTCCCACCTGAAAAGCGCTGTAAATAATTAATCACGACAGGTGTCAAAGTGGCAATGACTACTCACGTGAGCAAAGTAGATGTGGAAGGCAGTCTGGTGCTCCGCATTCATGAACGAACACGCGTCAGGAACTTAACGGCTGGCCCTGACAAAAATAACGGTGAGTGTAACTGCATAGAATAAAGACCAACTTGTAACGGCGGGTCCAAAAGTTCCGCAATCTGGAGGGAAGCAGCGCGGGGGCTCACTCCGCTCGGCTGCTCAGCTGCATCGGCGCAAGCGATGACGCCGATGAGGCGTCGCGCCACTCCTCCCTTTGTCAGGTAGCCGCTATGATACGTCGCGGCGCTGCATCCTCTTGCGACCCACGCTGCTGCAATGCAGAAAAATACTCAGTGTGGCTTCGTACTCGGTATCTGAAGCACAGAAATGCTAGCTAATTTAACTAAGAAAATAAAAAATGCGGCTGCTACCATAATGCTAGCGCCACCTTATAAAGATAATTTGAAATAACAAAAGTCGAACTTTTTAATGCCTCATTCTTGGCACTTTGCGGTAGGTAGGTAGGTTCCTAACTTGCTTTAATAATACAAAAAAGTGATGTGCAACCTATAATGGAATCAAACCTCTGCCGTGGAGCACAGCAGCCGGTGCTCTAGCAACTAGACTACGGTGTCTTTTTCTTACTTTCGGTCAAAGTGAAACACGTTAACCACACTGACAAAAGGAAAACTGCGACAAACAATATCAAAACATTTTACAGTTTGAACCATCAGTCCAGCTTGGCTGACATTGTCGTTTAATATTCTCTGAGCATTGTCAAGGGATCTACCCTCGACAGCCACTCAGGAACACAGCAATCATGCGTTGTAAATTTTCCTTCAAAGAAAAATGGCAATATTCGCCAGGAGGGACAGATCGCGTTGAAGTATATCGAGGAGTGTTCAACAATGTCCTCGCGTCGATGACCAAATCAACGTCGAAAGTGGTGCTTAGTTTCCGGAGAAGTTCAGAAACTGCGACATGCGCAATGCGGTGACTTGTAACCCATGATGCAAGCCATGCTTGAAATTCCACACATTTACGTGGACGAAGACTTGCCGGATTTTCTGCAGATGATGATGCATCGTCCGAAGAACCTCCATTTTCGATGCCCGCGCTCATAGGAGAGTCGTTTTGTGCAACAAAATATTCTCCAGCGATGTGTTGCGTATCTGCTTCTACATTTTCTCCTTTCAAGGCAAGGTCACTTTCGTGAAAACTCTCCTTGGATTGAGCATGCTCATGTGGAGAGGATACTTCACTAGAAGCATGGTTACTACTTTTATTAACGTGCCATGAGACTTATTGGACGGTAGTCGTGGCAACAGGACTGGAAAATATCAGTTCGTCATTAACTCTACGCCTCTTCTGACGGTCTGAAAGGTCAGTCTAACTTTTCTTCTTTATTGCGGACTTCGTTATGAGCACAATTGATGATCTTACCATGCTTATCTTTCAGTGCATACATCTTGCCTTGTCCTCTGCCAAGCTTTCTTCTTACTGATTTCATGCGGCGTCTATACTTTACGGCTTCCTCAATCTTTCCCACGTTATAATTTCGAATATCCCTTACTTTCTTCTTGTTGATCAGTTTTGAAAGTTCAGCGATTTCTATCTGATCTCTTGAGTTGGACACTTTCATGTTTTGTCGTTTCTTTATTATGTCCCTTGTTTCTTGGGAGAGCTTACTTACTGGTTGCCTTGGTGCCTTACCTCGTAATTTATTTGCTGCTTCTGAGATCAGCCTAGTTACGGTTTCATTCATTACCTGTATGTTATCTTCATCTTCCTGTTCTAAAGCTGTATATTTGTTTGCGAGCACCAGCCTGAATTCGTTTGCTTTTACCCTTACTGCGTCTAGGTTGGCCTGCTTCCTCTTGACTAATTTCACTCTTTCTCTCTTCAAATTGAGAGAAATCCTAGATCTCACTAATCTAACGTCACTGCACTTTACCTCACCTAACACTTCTACATTCTGCACTATGCTTGGATCGGCAGAGAGTATGAAATCTATTTCATTCCTTGTTTCTCCATTAGGGCTTTTCCATGTCCACTTCCTGTTGTTGTGCTTCTTGAAGAATGTATTCATTATTCGGAGCCTATTCCTTTCCGCGAATTCTACCAACATCTCTCCTCTTGCATTTCTAGAGTCGATGCCGTAGTTGCCAATTGCTTGCTCACCAAGCTGCTTTTTCCCCACTTTTGCATTGAAGTCGCCCATGACTACATTATACTGAGTTTGTACCTTTCTCTATGCTAATTCAACATCTTCATAAAACTGTTCTATTTCTTCTTCATCGTGACTGGAGGTTGGGGCGTAGGCTTGTACTACCTTCATTTTGTACCTTCTATTAAGCTTTATTACGATGACTGCTACCCTCTCATTGATGCTGTAGAATTCTTCAATGTTACCCGCTATGTTGTTATGGACTAGAAATCCTACCCCGGATTCTCTCTTATCTTAGAGACTCCAAAATGAAGCGCGTGACCCACATATGTGTGGCCCAGGCGGGAAAACTAGAAGCTGAGGACCTGCGTGTTCTAGCCGCTAAGCGAAAGAAGACTCCACGCCGCTATCAAGAAGGCTCCTCAGCTCACGTGTTTCTATCAGCGATTGACATGTACCGCCAGATGTTTTTTGAAATACAGGACACAGTAATGTCTTCGTTAAACAACAGTTATCCACCTGATATGTGGAAGCATAAGTCCCACATTGAGCAGCTTACCTTAGGAAAGGAAGACGAAGCATATATAACATAGTTCTACGGTGACGACCTCGAACCAGGACGCCTGATTTTCCACAGAGATATGCTGATTGACATTTTAAGCCAGCAAAGGTCGGAATCATTGCACACACTTGGGGACGTCGTGCACATATGTTTACGGGGGGCAAGGGCGAACACCTGCGAAACCTTTTGCCGGAAATGGTCAAGCTAACAAAAATTACTTCATCTCCCGCTAAAGGGAACCATGTGAGGATGCGAAGCAGCGGGGAGATGGGTAGCTTGAGCGGGAGATGGTTTCGCGGCGGCGGCCCGAGCACTCATCGCGGCGCTGCACAGGAGAGATGAGGCGCGCGCGCTCCGTCATTTTCATACCGCGGAACTACCGTGGCGCCACCAGCGGAGTATGCAGCTGTCGCACCACCTGTCGTGCGCGCCGCTCCGGATTCCTAGAGGAGAGAAAGGGGGAGGGGACGCGCATGCACTGTGGGGGTGTGGGAGGGACGGAAAAAGCCCCCGCCATAAGCTGCTTCTCATCTAAAAAATTGCGTTGCCCATACCGGTCTCGTAAACCACATCCGAGAGGCCCTTTTCTTGCCTTCGGCGACTGAAAATGTACTTGCGGTCGACGACTGAACAAGCCCGTTTGAGCCATCTGGCAATTTTGCACACCCACAAAACTCTCCCGCAAAATCAATGTGAATACGATTGCTGACGACTTCATTTCCAGATCAAGTGCCCGAACGAACACATTTTGAATGATGGTGAAACAATCGCATCAGACAACGAAATGATGTATTACAGCGTAAGCTGTTATGGGCTCATTCCAGTAGCCGTTTCTGGTCGCGATAATGCCGACCGCTATCGCCGGAAATGCGAAAGAAAGCACCCGCTCTCCGCCGGGATCGAACCTAGGCCCGCTGCGTGGGTGTCGTATACTTTACCACTGAGCCACGCAAGCGCTTGCTATCAGGCAGAAGAAAAATTTCCTTGATCGCGGTTGTAGACAGCACGGGCAAATGCCTCGCGAATGCCACAGTGACTACGGGACACACGGAGGCGGCAGAAAAAGCCGCGATAGCCTTAGCATTCCCCACGGTGCCGAACGCTGCGATCGTGATCAGCGACTCGCAGGCGGCAGTCCGAAGCTTCGCGCGCGGCCACGTCTCGCGGGAAGCGGCCCGCATACTCCAAATCTGTGAGGACGGGGACTCGACGTCACAAAATTCTACGGTCTTCCTCCTCTGGACTCCGGCGCACACCGACGTTCCGCTCGTGGGCAACGACGCGGCCCACGCCGCGGCTCGAGGTCTCACTCGCCGAGCCCTGGCAGACTACGTGGACGCCACCTCTGCCCCCGAGTGCGGGGCGTCGGATCTGCCGGATCGAGACACTACGACAGACACGTTGCAACAACAACAATCACAATGGCTGTGGGGCGATCGCCTGACCATGTTCAGAGACCTCACACAACACTACAGACTCGAAAGACGCAAATTCCCGCCACCGCACGTTAAATTAAACAGGAAGGAGGCCGTAAACTTACGCTTACTACAAACACACAGTTACCCAAGTCCGGCAGTCTTACGCCACTGTTACCCTAGCTTATATCCGACTGATGCTTGTAAGGCGTGCAGACTCAGAGCAACGCTGCGACACATGCTCTGGGAATGTGCCGGCAACAACGGTACTGAAACCGCTGCCGTTCGCGACGCGCCCATAACGGCAGGCGTTAATAGATTAAGCGAAGCCTCGAGCTCGCTCATTCCCGCCGTTGCCCCGGGTGCTGGGGCCGCCGGGGACCTTCTCTGTCGGCGTCGCCGCCGCTGGGAGTCGGCCCTGAAAAGTTCGGAGCTGGAAGATCAGCTCTGGGCCATCCGGCAAGCCGAAGATGCCGCCCGAGTCCAAGGACTTCGATCCGACACCTGAGGCTACTAAAAGCAACGTGCCGGCACATTAAATAAAGTTTATTTCTTCTTCTTCTTTATACAGGCGCGCAGTAGCACACGACCCCAGCCTCCGCCAGTATTGTGGCGGCATCTAGTTAACGTGCCTGCAACCGCCGCGTGCGACGAGATGCGACTCAGACGCGATGCGATTCAGACGAGGTGCGCAATCAACGCGATCCCGATGTGAGACGTGCGCCACGTATTCTCGGTACCACTTTAGTACACGTTAGAGCTCTGCACGGGCACGGGCCGACCCGAAAGCCCGGGCCCGGCCCGCGGGCCGGACCGGGCCGTCCGAATTGTTTTTTTGGCGGGCTCGGGCTGGGCGCGGGCTTGAAGCCGCGGGCCCGGGCCGGGTTCGGGCTTGAGGCTGCCGGCCCGGACCGGACTCGGGCTTGAAGCCACGGGCCCCGGCCAGACTCGGGCCCGCTCATTAAAGGGCCTAAGTAGGCCTTCAAGCACACGCGACCGTTATACATTGCATGGTTCAATGCATTATGTTCCAAGCTGAAGTGACACGTGCAAGATGACTGTCATCATCATCATCAGCCTATACTTATGTCCACTAAAGGACGAAGGCCTCTCCCTGCGATCTCTAATTTCCCCCTGTCTTGCGCTAGCTGATTCCAATTTGCGCCTGCGAATTTCGTAACTTCATCACCGCACCTAGTTTTCTGCTGTCCTCGACTGTGCTTCCCTAAGGGAATCTCGTGGTATCCATTCTGTAGCTCTAATGGTCCATCGGTTATCCATCCTACGCATTACATGGTCTGCCCAGCTCCATGTTCTCCGCTTAATGTCAACTAGAATATCGGTTATCCCCGTTTGCTCACTGATCCACACCGCTCTCTTGACTGTATATCTTATCAGATGACTGTATATCTTATCAAAGAAAATAGTAAAACAGATGAAGTTGTCATTTTTAACAGCGGAGCTGTTTCAGCTGGGCGTAATCTGTCTGCTGAATCCAAAAATGTGGGCCGATCCTGGCACAGAAAGGGTCCAAGCGCAATGGCACATACACCTGTGAACTAGCGAAGCTGAGCCTGGCTTAGCCTAGCTAGGAATGGTGGGGACTTAGACAGTCATCGATAGGAAATTGATAGCCAATCAATAGCTAGCCGATAATCGATAAATAATCAATAAATTCCGGAAAATACTGGGGATGACTTGGTAGTGCTCAGCCTAGCCCAAATACGTGGCCAATACCTTACGATAGCCAATCAATAGCTAATCGATAATCGATCAATAATCAATAAAATCCGGGAAATGCTGGGGAAGACTTCGTAGTGCTTATCCTAGCCCAAATACGTGGCCAATATCTTGCGATAGACAATCGATAGCCAATCAACAGCTAATCGATAAGCAATGAATAGCTAATCGATAATCAATCAATAGTAAATAAATTCCGGCAAATGCTGGGGATGACTTGGTAGTGCTTAGCCTAGCATAAAGGCCAGGATTATCTAGGTTCCCATCAGCTCCTCTGTCTCTTTAGCATTGCGCCGCCAGTGCAACCTACGCAATTTTTTTTCCACAAGAACAAACATTATTTCCACGTAAGGAAAAATAAATTATACAAGGAACCGTTCCTCACACCATTTTCATGTTACCGCTTTTGCGATTTCACTGTTACCAGTGTCGATACTATTGCATTATTTTAGCGCTAAGGCCAGTTACTTTTGTGCTTCAATGCATGAAACAGCGTTTTCCTCGAAAAGTTAACTGGAGCATCTATGCATTTCGTCGGACACTTTGAAAAGTATTATCTCGAAACTGGTTCCGTCCTGAGAATTCGTTCCAATTAGATACGCCTTGCGAACTCAGCGGCTATAATTCGTAGATTGAAAGATGTGCCATAAAATAATTAATTAAAAAGTTAATTAGCGTAATTATGATAAATTTTCAATTAGTCGTTTTGACCATCCATTAGGCCATCCATGTCAGAATTAGCTTGGAACTGCATAAAACGATTAGCCTCCTTAGAACGTCGCCGCATTAATGCGAACACAAGAAATCCTGAGATATGGTCAATTCCACACTTCAGAACACTCTATAAGCATCAGTCGTTAATACATAACCTGCCATTCACTTTGAAAAAATACAAAAATGTCGATAATTTCAGTAAGAAAGAACTCAGCTCATACTTTGGTCGCTTGTAATGTATCTGATTTCATTATTATTCTGCCTTCGTGTATGGTTCTGAGTATGTAATGTACATCCTGTTTCGTTTTCTTAGCAAATGTTAATCTTGTAAAATTCAGTCTCAAGCTATGTTGTATAGCTGGTGTTGCATTGTTTTGTATAGCTAGTATTTCTATTGTATATTGTATATAGGCTGATGATCATGATGACTGCTATTGTAGTGTTGTTTAAAATGCATTCTGTTAAAACGTTTTCCAATTCTGAACTTGCCGTGACGGAAATATTATCTGTCTTTCTGTTCATGGCTATTTCGTCCATGAGGAATTCCAGCGACAGCTGGAAATATATGTGAATTATTGTAGTACATGTGCGCACACTGTTTGCTGTACTATTGCCTTGGCTGGTCTTTTGGGTCACGTCAAGCTACGTATGTAGCTTTTAGTCCAAAATGACCGTCCAGCATGTAAACTGGAGAATAAATTGATTTGATTGATTTCGTCGGACATATTGAATATGATTATCTCGGAACTGGTTTAGTCCTGAGAATTCGTTCCAAGTGGATACGCCTTGCGAACTCAGCGGCTATAATTCGTAGATTGAAAGATGTGCCGTAAAATAATTATTGAAAAGTTAATTCTCGTAATTATGTTAATTATTCAATTAGTCGTTTTGAGTTCTCGTGGAAGTAATGGCCGCCTCATCGAGTAGTTTAGATCAAGGATTATAATTGTGCACTCTGCCACAGGCAATTTCAAAAAATTTCGTTCAGCTAAAATGAAACACCCTGTATATTTTCATGCTAAATTACATCATAGAACCATATCGTACAAATCAAGGTAAGTGCATGCGCACCAGCCGAAAAATAGCAGCACAGGCAATGGGCCGGATCACTGATGTTCCCGTGGGAGAAACAAAGATTTCGGCCTTTTATTGCTCACATACTGCAGCTGATTAAACCTCAAGAAGGTGAGGCTGACAGATACGGTACAATCTGTAAGTAAAAAAAAGAATTTTTTTTTCTTACAGGCCGGGCCTGGTTATGCACAAGCGGGCCCTAGCTAAGCTTAGCAATGAACGCCCGGGCCGGGCCCGGGCTCAGTAACACAGGCCCGGGTCGGGCCCGGGCTTGCAACCACGGGCCCGGGCCGGGCCCGGGCTGGTCTCGGTCATGTATGCCCGGGCCCGGGCCGGGCTCAGGCTTTGTATTACGGGCCCCGGCTGGGCGCGGGCCTTTTAAAGCGGGCCCGGGCCGGGCTCAGGCCGAAAAATCAGGCCCGTGCAGTGCTCTAGTACATGTTATGGTGCCTCCTCGCAAAGTACGAACCGCTGTTGAAGAAGCGAATCGTAGAGTTACGTGCGCGGCTACAACCAGGCATCATCGGGCTCAGCACACTGCTGTGCAGAGAGCATTACAAGCCGCAGCTCGCCATCGACGCCGCGCGGAAAGTTCAGATCGTTCTCATCAAAATTGAGGCGAATACACTTTGCCGCGAAAACCTTGTGCGTGGTGCCGAAGTTGGAGCTACTCTTGCGCCGCTCAACCAGCTTACGCTGTGTGACTGTGCTGCGTGTGCCGCGCAGTCCTGTGACTTTTTAATAGGAGAGAGAAAGGCACCAACTTACACGTCAAAGCAACCCACCTGGCATAGAAAACAACGCAAAAAGTTATACAAAGGAACGAAAATGGGGTCCATAACGTCGCAAGCAGAGTGAGGCTATTTGGGTAAGAAAAGACACGTTGCGCTATTTGTAAAACTCCCTAGTCTATCTGTGCATTTTCCTCATTAATTTTTATTCGTCGTATGCTGCATTTGCCTCTAAATAACACAACCCACATTGTTCGAATACTTGCAATCGAGTCCTTTCTCGCTTTAGAGATATCGCTATCTTATTTACTTATTTGTTAATATGTTTATTTATTTGGGCACCTGATAAGTTTTACTCTATAATCCTTTGTTCTGCCTCCGGAAAATAAACGAAACCAGTGGCATAAGGCATGCTTTGACATCTACTGAAACTATGGCGTTATGGTCTCGCATTATACTTATGCTAATAATTCTAGTCATAAGTTGTGTTCAGAAATTGTTATATATCTTCTAATGTTTATGTGTTATGTCTTATCTTCTCAATAACTGACCTTTAGCCAGAAAAATATTTCTTGATTGTATCTTTTGTTTTAAATCTTTGACAAGGCGTTGCATGGCTTTTCATTTGGCAGCAGTGGTCACGACTGGAAGCTACGAACTTCAGGGAGAACATTTCTGCTTACTTTTGCAGTATTCGTCGTCCATACCTACATGCCAAGCACGGTCACTGCAGCCCTCGTGTTGTGTCTACATCAACTGCATTGCATTCGTCATCAATCTTCGTGCATCACCGGACCAGCTGGCTGCGTGGTCTACCAGAGTTGAAAGCCTCCACTGCGCAACTACCGGATCGTGACGTCGCGCTTTTGTCGCTATAAAAGGGACGACGGAATCGACTTGGCATCATTTGGCAGCAGTGGTCACGGCTGGAAACTACGAACTTCAGGGAGAACATTCCTGCTTACTTTTGCAGGTTAGTGCCTCTCCAGGTTACGCATTTGTTAAAATTACCGTTTCCTCCGTGACCGCTGCTGCTCCAAGTGCTCGTATTATATTTTGTGCTTGCCACTATGCCGACTTGTGCGGAGCTCGCGAAACGAATTGATCAGCTAGAAGCCTTGTTCAAGGGTCGATGTGATGAGGTAGTCCCTGATCTTGTGAGAAAGTGTTCAACGAAGCTATCAACAGAACCAAACATAGTTGAACTGAAAGGTGAAATGGAAGCCTTCATAAAAAGTGTCGACATGCTCAACTCAATTGTTGAAGATGCTCGAGCTCAAAATATTTCTTTGACCTCGGCTAACAAAGAATTAAAGGCCGAGAATGAAGCATTGACCAAACGCCTGTCAGAACTTGAGCAGCACTCAAGAATAAACAATGTGGAAATTAAGGGAGTAGTATGTACACAGGGCGAGAGCTGTCTTGCGATCATGAAAGCTGTAGGTGAAAAAATATGCTGTCCAATTTCTGAAGACGACATCGATGTTGTACACCGCGTCCCAACGAGGTCAGGAGCAGGCAATAAGAACATCATTGCCCAGTTTTGCGCAAGGGCAAAGAAGCAGGATTTTATTGCTAAGGCCCGCGAAAGGCCCGCCTAAATTCTAAAGATCTCGGTTACGCAGGACCGAATCATGTTCCCATTTATATCAATAATCACCTGACCCGAGAAAACAAAGTGCTGTTTGCGAAGGCTCAGTCGCTGAAAAGGGACAAAGGTTGGCAATTACTATGGACCGAGAATTGCCAAATTAAGGCTAGAAAGACGTGCGACAGTCGAGTCTATCGTATCTCGTCCGAGGGTGATTTATCGGTCTTCCGGTAAATACTGGAGGGTCAGCGACTAACATATTTTGTTGCATTCGAAAATGTCATCTTATTTTTCAACTGAGCAACTCAAATCTTTTTTTATGATCCCATGCCTATCTGCAATTCACTTTAATGCGCGAAGTCTAAAAAAACACTACGATGAAATCTACAATTTTTTAGCATCTTTAGACCATACATTTTCTCTTATCTGCATTTCAGAAACTTGGCTATCACAAGCAGATGATAACTTATTTGGTTTTCCCTCCTATGCTTCTGAATACTGCTATCGTTCTCACCAGAGTTATGGAGGTGTTGCTGTTTTTGTATCTCCTGATGTACGTTATAAGCGCAGGCACGACATATCTTTTTCAGCGCCGAATTGTGAATCTGTGTGGATTGAACTTGAGGATGTGAACCAGACAGTTATCGGTTGTGTGTACCGCTCACCTTCATCTTCAATATCTGCTTTTTGCAATGACTTGAATATTGTACTTGGTAACTTGTCGTCAGAAAGGAAAAATGTTGTGCTTCTCGGAGACATTAACATTAACCTTTTAGATGACTGCAGCGCTGCAACTACTGCCTACATTAATTGCCTTCATGGATTTGGCTTCGAATCACTGGTTTCCCTCCCAACTAGATGTACTTTAGGGGCGTCTGCCACGTTAATAGATCATATATTCTCCAACCTTATGTGTCCTCCAGCTTGCGGTATACTTGAAAATAACATCACTGATCACTTCCCTGTCTTTTTTAAACTTCCTTGTCAATTGTATAAACCTTGTCATGAATTCTACAGAGCTGTGATTAATAAAGATGTCTTCATTGCTCGCATTAGTGAGGTAAATTGGTGTTCTGTGACATCAGTCAAGCGCAGAATCAGCCTTTAATGAGTTTTCGGAGATAATAAAAAATGTATTACTAATTCTACCAGCTTTGTGAAATGCAGAAGACATGTTCCAGCGTTACAGAATCCTTGGTTAACCAATGGTCTACTAACTAGCCTACGTAAAAAAGATAACCTTTACCGAAAAGTTAAACAACGCCCGTTTAACATTCGACTCAAAACTCGCTATAAAATCTATTGTAACATCCTAAACAGGCTGCTCAAGGTTGCCAAAAGAAGTTATTACGAATTCAGAATAGCAGAAGCCGGCAGCGATACCAAAAGACAGTGGAAAATAATAAACTCTTTCTTGAACCGATCCAGTCAGGATAAACCAATAAGTAAGCTTCATTCATCAGATGCCATGTATACGCAACCAGTAGACATCGCCAACGCATTTAACGAGTTTTTCAGTGACAATACTTTCCATCATACCAATGGCACTCAATTAGTATTTCAGCGCCGCTTACAATCATTTTACTTATTTCCAACTGGCCCAGATGAAATAATCAATGTCATTCATCATTTAAAGGTTACAGGAGCAGGTCTGGACGAAATCAGTTCAATTAACATTAAATTAGTAGCTCATCTTATCGCCCGCCCGTTATCTCATGTTACAAATTTAGTATTTAAAAGCGGAGTATTTCCAAGTGAACTGAAAAAAGCAAAAATCATTCCAGTATTTAAAAAGGGTGACCGCTCCTGCATTTCTAATTATCGCCCTATAGCAATTCTTCCTTTCTTTAGCAAAGTTATCGAAAAATGTATTGAAAAGCGCCTAACTAAATACTTCTCAAAATTTAACGTTCTTTCACCTAATCAATTTGGCTTCAGGGTAGGTTCCACGACTGACTATGCTATACTTTCTTTCACAGATAAAATAAAATGCGCCATAGATGCCGGTTTCTACGCAGGATCAGTTTTTATCGATCTTTCCAAAGCATTTGACTCAATAAGTCACGTCATCTTACTTGCTAAACTACGGGCAGTAGGCGTCGATGGCCCTGCACTAGAACTTATAAAAAGTTACCTAACAGATAGACAACAGGCTGTGTATTTTAATTCTTCACTTTCCGAATTCAGAATAAACAATAAAGGGGTTCCGCAGGGGTCAATACTTGGCCCACTTCTATTCCTGCTTTATGTAAATGATTTACCTGGCTGTCTAACAGAAACTGAGGCCTTCCTTTACGCCGACGACACCACTCTACTTGCAACCGATCGTTCACTAACGTCTCTGACTGCTAAGCTAAATACTGATCTGAGCAATATTTTAATGTGGTGCCACCTTAACTCCCTAAAGATAAATCCTGCCAAAACGTCTTTTATGCTTTTTCATTCAAATCATAGGACACCTGAATTCATTCCCACTGTCAACCTAAACTCTCTTGTCATCAGTGCAGTAAATGAGTGTTCATTTCTTGGTGTAATTCTAGATTCTAACTTAAAATTTACAAGGCATATTGCCTATTTGAAGCGCAGACTTGCTCCCGGTATTATAATTCTACTTAAAGCTAGGTATTATTTTAGCAAAACAACAATGGTAACTCTGTATTATTCATTTATTCATAGCCATATCAATTATTGTATTACAGCGTGGGGTAACACATACCCAACCCATATAGCACCGCTACAGCATTTGCAGAATCAGGCCATCCAGATATTAGCGTTCAACTCATTCTACTGCAGTGCTTCTGATATGCTTCAAAACCACAATCTACTGCCAATAAATAAACTTGTTAAATATAATTTAGCCGTAATGCTTTTTAAAGTAATAAATGGTCCTCCCCCAGTAAATATATTTTCGGAGGTTCCATTGGTAAACTTGAACTGCACAAGGTTTGCAGCTAACAATAATTTCCTATTGCCACTAATTCATACTAATTATGGAAAACAATCTGGATATTTCGCAGCATTGTCCACTTGGAACAGCCTCCCACTAGATGTCAAGCGCTCTTCTTCATTAGGTCTCTTCAAGAAAACCTTATTCACTTTTCTACTAGAGAAACAAAATTGATCACATATCTAGTTTATTCACTTCACTGCGGCTCATTTCTCTTTCCTGTCTTTTTCCTTTGTATGATTTACAATTATGCACATAATAAACTTTTTTCATTCGTTTTGTTTTGAATGCTTTAGCTACTACCTTAATTGTAATAGTAGTTAGTGACTCTGTATTATTTCCAGTTTCTACTTTATTTACTTTTCCTAATATTCCACTTAGTGATTACTAC
This sequence comes from Dermacentor silvarum, assembly GCF_013339745.2. Lineage (NCBI taxonomy): Eukaryota > Metazoa > Arthropoda > Arachnida > Ixodida > Ixodidae > Dermacentor > Dermacentor silvarum. Next base: position 154,555,817 of record NC_051158.1, on the reverse strand, counting down.
ATTGCTGTTTTAAGTTATATACTAGCACAAATGTATATTTTCTGTCAGGAGGTTCCCTTTCAGCTACATGCTCTGGGACCTCCTTCTGTATACTTATGTAAGCTGTATTCTACTTACGAAAGAAATAAACTGAAACATAGATGTGTAATTGTGCGACTTAATATGCACAAAACACGTGTATCTCCCTAACGTGTTTAAACGAACCCGCTTGTCGCATGGCTCAACCCCTCGCACCGCCAGTCTGTTGGCGGTGCGAGGGCACTCGAGCTATAACACTGAATTGTCTCCTACTCCGAGGCCTAGCAAATACTCATATAAGCTCGTCACTTCAGTGAATGATTTTTCGAGGTCACTCGAAGTTTCCAGTGTAACCGTTAATTAACGTGTAATATATATATATATATATATATATATATATATATATATATGTATATATATATATATATATATATATATATATATATATATATATATATATATATATATGCGTGGCGTTCGGAAAGCTAGTCAGGCGCTGGCCTCCCCCCCCCCCCGGAAAAATGAAAACTTTCCGCCTATGCTTGGAGCGAAGGTACGATCAATTTCATCCCCGCGGACCTAGTCAACACAACACATGAGAAGTTATGTAGAGTCTACATTGCTCAGAGGGCCGGACTTTACCGGCTAAACCGCAATCATTCGCACTCTCCGAACACTCCTGGGTATACGAACGAGCAGCATATTTGTTCCTAAAGCTACATTTGTTATATAACGTGATCAAGCTTCTCAGCGCGGAATCAATAGACGTGACGGAGGGCAAATGACATACATAAGAACGCGCAATGTAATAACAGAAGTTAGCTAGCGTTATTATTACCAGGATGTGAACATTATTTTGTATTATGATAAGGATGAAAACGTGTTCATTATTTGAAAAGTATTGGATTCGATTCGCTTCTGGCACGATTTGATGCGTATGCGATTTGGTCTCAAAATTTGCTTTTCGCGCAGCTGTAAGCAAAAGAAAATCAACATATGGTGATACCTTAAAAAATGTCGCAGTCGCACCCGAAAGGCGAAGCATAAATTGCGATAGCAACTTATTAGAGAATACGGAGTAAGGATAGTAGTTTATCAGCTGTATAAACTTGGACATGCAGCACAAGCAACGCGCAGAACTGGTGTCGACACCGTCGCCGTTTTGCCCGCGTTCGCACCGAAAGCGCGCGGCGTTGGTGACTGTTGCCAGGGCCTCTGGGGGTGGTAAGTGGTTCTTGAGGGAAAGGGAAAGGTTGGCGCTATCTTCTGCAGCCCTTGAGGGAGCACGGCTCAGCGCTGGGGGCAGCTCGGAGGTTTTCGACGAGATCAGAAAGGGAAACTCCTCGAGCAGCATCGCAAGTCTTTACCATCTTCTCGCCTGGCAATGTCTTTATGTAAATACGCATTTGGTGCCGCAGCTAAACGTCGCATCCCCTCCCTCCCGTCCCCCCACGGCCTTTCGCGTGACGGAAGTGGTCGCGTTTACTCTATATATATGGTGATTGTAAAGGAGGAAAGACGCTTAATTTTGCAGCCCTACAGGGAGCACGGCGCACGCAGAACGCGCGTTTGTTCTCCGCCGTGCGTTCGCTCCCCGTGAAAGCGCGCGTCCCTCGCGCCCTTTCACTCGCACATACAGCGTGCGGCGAAGATTTCATCACCGTTGACGTCATACGGAAGCTCACGCCGACGGCGACGACGACGTCGACGGCAGAAATCTTCTTTGAGTGTCCATATAATTGCTATCGCAATAAAACCCGACACCCGATTTCTTAGCGTAGCATTTTTTCATCTCATTCGGAAGGCCAGCCCGTGCCGGAGCGTGCCAGCATCTGGTGCCTCGTGTAGACGCGAGCGTCTACGTAATTTTCATGTGACGCCTAAGCTGCTGCCGCTACAGAGGCCTCCCCCCCCCCCCCCCCTAGAGAGTAGGAAACTTCGACGAACGATGGAAAGTACACGTGAGGCGGCGTGTCTTGGCGTTTGTCTTGGGTGTCACGTACGGAGGCGGCGGCAATGGATGCAGCAGGCTTGCATCGCACATTGGTGGGGCCGATGGTACAGTGCCTAGAATATACTTACGTATATTCTAGGCACTGTACCGATGACGTGGATGCTTCAATGTAGGCGCGTTTGAGACGTTCCATTGCAATTGTGTCTCATCGGCCGTTGACACTCACGACAAAAGTTGTCGGACGACGCTCGAGAACACAATATGGCCCGGAGCAGCGTCACCGCATAACAGAGTTACGCACGAAAACGTGGGTAGCAGAGGTGAGTGCTGGAGAAACGTACGGAGCCTTTGCTTCTTGCGAACGTGAAGGCACGGGGCGCATCTGGCTGAAGAACGCTTGCAGTTCGGCAACATAGTCGGCAGGTGATGGCATAGGTGTTTTGCTGGTGGCGACAAAGAAATCGCATGGAAGGCGTAGGTGAGTGCCGTAGAATAGCTGAGCACACGAGCAACCCAGGTCGCTCTTGAGTGTGGCTTTGATGCTAAGCAAAACGAGAGGCAAATGTATAACCCACTTCACCTGCGATTCATGCGCCATAAGGGAGGCCTTGAGATGCCGATGAAGACGTTCAACAAGTCCATTGGACTGCGGGTGGTAAGCAGTCGTGCGAAAACGTGTCGTTCCGAGCAGTTTGAGTAACTCATTGAAGAGCGCTGAGTCAAACTGCCTCCGCGATCGGTGACTATTGCGGATGGGCAGCCGAGCCTTGCAATCCATGTAGACACGAAAGCTGCTGCAACAGTGGGCGCTGAGATTTCAGATATTGGTGTCGATTCTGGCCACCGTGTATAGCGGTCAATGCATGTCGGCCGGTAGCAGTAACTTTTCGAAGGTGCGAGAGAGCCGACGAGGTCCAGGTGTACGGTGTCAAAATGAGCGTCCGTTGGAAGAAAAGACTTGGCAGGCGGAATGGGGTGACGCTGGATCTTGGAGCGTTCACACGACAAACAGCAGCGAACCCAATCGCGAACTTGCGCGTTTTTCCGAGGCCAAAGAAAACGACTGGTAAGGAGTTCCTGTGTCGCGCGTACGCCAGGATGCGACAGGTTGTGCACGGTTTCGAATAGACGTCTGCGAAGGGATGCCGGAATGTATGGTCTATATGTGTGTCCGTAGAAGTGTCGCAGACAACGGATGTACCATCTGGAGTCACAACGACGTCCCCCAATTTCAGGTGACGTTGACGAATTCCGGAGTGTGCGAAGTTCGGCGTCGTCACGCTGTTGACTGGCGAGTAAGTCGACATCGATGATGAAAGGCTCCGACGTCAACGTGGAAACAGCATTGACACGACTGAGAACGTCGGCTGGAACGTTGTCGGTGCCCTTGATGTGGCGGAACGTTGTTGTAAACTCGGAGATGTAGGAAAGGTGTCGACTCTCGCGGGACGAGTAACAGGACGTCGAACGGTTCATTGCGTGCACAAGGGGCTTGTGGTCTGTCAACACAGTAAATGCACGGCCTTCTAGGAAATGTCGAAAATGTCTGATAGCCAGGTAAACGGCGAGTAATTCACGGCCGAACACGCTGTAGCGGGACTGCGCAGTCTTCAATTTCTTGTAGAAAGAATGTCGCAGTTTCACACGAAAGGCGAAGCATCAATTGCGATAGCAACTTAGCAGAGAGCTATACGGAGTAAGGATAACTAATTTTATCAGCTGTATAAACTTGGACAGGCAGCAGCACCAGCAACGCGCAGAACTGTTGTCGACGCCGTCGCCGTTTTGCCCGCGTTCACAGCGAACGCGCGCGGCGTTGGTGATTGTTGCTAGGGCCTCTGGGGGCGGCTCGGAGGCTTTCGACGAGCTCAGAACGGGAAACTCGTCGAGGAGCGTCGGAAGTCTCTACCACCTTCTCGCCTCGGAACGTATGCGTATATGTATGCGTATATGCGTATATAAATGCGAGAATGCGTATATAAATACGCATTTGGTGTCCCAGCTAAACGTCGCCTCCCCTTCGTTCCTCACTCCCTCCCGTCCCCCCACAGCCTCTCGCGCGACGGAAGAAGTCGCGTTTGCTCTCTCTCTCTCTCTCTCTCTCTATATATATATATATATGGTGGTTATGAAGGAGGAAAGTGGCGCTTAATTCTGCAGCCCTTCAGGGAGCACTGCGTAGAACGCGCGTTTCTTTCTCCGCCGTGGATCCCCTCCCCGTGAAAGCGCGCGTCAGTCGCGCCCATTAACATTATCAAAAACAGTAACGTTAGTAACCCAGTAACATTGTCAAAAAATGGCTCTGCAAATGTGGGCATGCACGTGACCTTGTGTTGTTGGGTATTCATTTGTAGAAGGAAGTACATTTGTTTGATGGATCATGTAGTCGTGCATCTTTCAGTTTTCTAAATGATCTTATTTGTTCTTAAAATAATTTTGCACTGTCATGATGACAACGAGTTCCTTAGCTTACGCCCTTATTGTGATTTTAGCTGAAGGGTGCTAACTGAATATTTCCTCTCGTGTGATTTTAGGCAGTTAGTTTCATCCTGAGCAGATTGTTCGCAAATAAGGATGTGCTACAAGGCTATTTGAGTGTTTTCCCATTTCTTCAGGCTACACTTGGGATACTGAACAACTTGTGGACTGGTACATTGCTCTGTCTATGTTGGTATATACACTGCATGTTTAATAAGGGTTTTACATGGTGCATTTTCGAAAAATTTGGTGCCGAATTTTTTATTCTCTATCGGCTTCTTAGCAAGAAATTTCTGTTGAGAAATTCGGTCCCAATTGGGCTTGATCATGATCAAGAACACACCGTGTGACACCCATATGTATAAAATAAAGTTGACTTTCTATTCTTCAATAAAATTAATTAGCAGTTTCCCTTACGTTCATTGAGTGAGTGTTGCTTGTGTGCGACATTCTTTGTAGCCTGCAGTTTTGTTTTGTTGCTAACTACAGATATATTCGTTGACAGACTAAGAACTTAACACGAGCACCCCCAACAAAGTTACACCGCAACCGCCTCTGTGCCTCCAAGCTCTGAACTAGAGTTCCCAAAAGGCCCCGATACTGAAAGAAATTTACCTCGGATGTGGCGTCGCTGGAATGAATCTACGTAATTGGCAGGCACATCTACACAAGTTCATTTGGAGTTCGACAATTGTGTATTCGCCACTGCATTCTTAGGTTGTCACCCACTATATTAATACTGCTAGCAGGACAGCAGTGTCTTCTGGTAAAAGTTGAGATGTCGTAACATTTTTTCTGAATTCCTTGAGACAAAATGTTACCACATCTGCATGCATGCATGCTTGGCCATTGCTGGGAAATATTTATGCTGACTTGCAGACTGTACTCGTTATATGCAGGCAGAGCGCAGTGTCGCTGCTATCCGTGCTATTTTGTGCACCACGTTCTAAAAGATAATGACACCAGTTCATTCGCGGCTCTAAAGCCTGTGTCACGTGTTGAGATACTGCAATGAGAAATGCTCTGACGAGTGGCGACACGCCGCTTTCGCGAAATGTTTGTTGTACGTGTTCTGACTGTCACTGTCCCTCCTAGCGAATGCAGGAACCGGCTGACAAGTTGCACCCTCCTGCCGTGCTACCATTAGCCAGACACTCCTGGAACGTCCAAGTTCCTAACCATGCCCACTAGGAAATTCTTTGTACACTTGTAAGGTGCTGTCCAGTAGAGAGCGTTTTACTGCAAGAATTTCCTAAAAGGGCTTTAAAAAAATGGAATGCAAATGTTGCGAAGTTAGCTATTCTTCTTGCAGCAGATGCCCTCCCAAAGCGGCGGCCCCTCTGCTTTCTCCCATCTATCGGAACCAGGAGCACGTCACGTTTATGTCCCGAGCCCCGCCTCCATTATTCATTTTCTCTTCTTTGCTGCGACACGCATTTGCGACGACGATTTTACACTTGGGCAGTACCCCAAGTGCCCGTGTTCGCGCTGCAGTTGGCTTGCTGTGTGCTGCAATGTGTTTGACGTTGCAAGCGGTAGCTGTGACGTTGTCTCTGCTGGCGAGAAGACCGACTGGGAGAACAAAGGCACACAGGTTTTCGTTCCTATTTTCTACTGTTTTCGCGGAGTACGTAGTTTCAGCAGTTTGCAGACGATATCGTCGCCGCGTGATCTACGCAACTGGCTTGTTTGTTTGTTTGCAATGTCCAAACTTGGCACGAAGCCCTTTAGCAAAACGCCGCCATGACGACACATAGCTTTCTTTTCTTTTTTGTGCAAGATGCTACAATGCTTATTATTGTCTTTGATGTAGCTATGTTTGCATTCCATTCACAGTTCTTTTACCTAGCAGCAGCGGCGTCGCTAGCATTTTGTGCCGGGGGGCGGTGGGGGAACCAGTACTTCAGGGGGCTGGCAGGAAGGTGTCGCACGAAATTTATGCCAGACATCCCTGGTGCACATTTTTTTCTTGGGGGGGGGGGGGTGCGTTCTCCCGGTAATTTTGTTTGCACATTGAGCGGCCGAAGTCGTTATCGGCATAGAGCGCAAACGGCCTTCGCCGTCACAGAACGCGTGCTTGCTGGCAGAGTGGCGTTACAATCAATTGTATAGAAAAAAAATACAAGAAAAAAATTGACAGCCAGACAGGTGGAAGCCAGCGAAGTTGTGACTATGGTGGGTATACTGTAGCGAATATTGCTATAGTAAACTTATATATTATCATAAGTGATTATATTCAGCGTCTTCGGCATGTTTGTCAACGAGCAAGGACACCGGCGTTTTGCCTTCGCCCGGCGCGATGACCAAGTAGTGCGTTTGCTGCGCCATGTCCGCCCCATCGTCATGGACTAGCGCATGAGCCACCGCCTTCATAGCCGCGGCACACTACGCGGCAGGGGTTTATCCAGAATTTCGATTTTAGGGGGGGGAGGCTGTTACCAAAACCCGGAGGTGGGGGGAGAGGTTGCGCCCATCCTCATGGACTAGCACATGAGCCACAGCCTTCATAGCCGCGGCACACTGCACGGCAGGGGTTTATCCAGAATATCGATTTTAGGGGGGGGAGGGTGTTACCAAAACCCGGAGGTGGGGGAGAGGTTGCGCCCATCCTCATGGACTAGCACATGAGCCACAGCCTTCATAGCCGCGGCACACTGCACGGCAGGGGTTTATCCAGAATATCGATTTTAGGGGGGGGGAGGGTGTTACCAAAACCCGGAGGTGGGGGGAGAGGTTGCGCCCATCCTCATGGACTAGCACATGAGCCACAGCCTTCATAGCCGCGGCACACTGCACGGCAGGGGTTTATCCAGAATATCGATTTTAGGGGGGGGAGGGTGTTACCAAAACGCGGAGGTGGGGGGAGAGGTTGCGCCCATCCTCATGGACTAGCACATGAGCCACAGCCTTCATAGCCGCGGCACACTGCACGGCAGGGGTTTATCCAGAATATCGATTTTAGGGGGGGGAGGGTGTTACCAAAACCCGGAGGTGGGGGGAGAGGTTGCGCCCATCCTCATGGACTAGCACATGAGCCACAGCCTTCATAGCCGCGGCACACTGCACGGCAGGGGTTTATCCAGAATATCGATTTTAGGGGGGGGAGGGTGTTACCAAAACGCGGAGGTGGGGGAGAGGTTGCGCCCATCGTCATGGACTAGCGCATCAGCCACAGCCTTCATAGCCGCGGCACACTGCACGGCAGGAGTTTATCCAGAATTTCGATTTTAGGGGGGGAGGGTGTTACCAAAACGCGGAGGTGGGGGGAGAGGTTGCGCCCATCGTCATGGACTAGCGCATGAGCCACAGCGCTCATAGCCGCGGCACACTGCACGGCAGAGGTTTATCCAGAATTTCAATTTTAGGTGGGGAGGGTGTTACCAAAACGCGGAGGTTGGGGGAGAGGTTGCGCCCATCGTCATGGACTAGCGCATGAGCCACAGCGCTCATAGCCGCGGCACACTGCACGGCAGAGGTTTATCCAGAATTTCAATTTTAGGTGGGGAGGGTGTTACCAAAACGCGGAGGTTGGGGGAGAGGTTGCGCCCATCGTCATGGACTAGCGCATGAGCCACAGCCTTCATAGCCGCGGCACACTGCACGGCAGGGGTTTATCCAGAATTTCGATTTTAGGGGGGGAGGGTGTTACCAAAACGCGGAGGTGGGGGGAGAGGTTGCGCCCATCGTCATGGACTAGCGCATGAGCCACAGCTTTCATAGCCGCGGCACACTGCACGGCAGCGGTTTATCCAGAATTTCGATTTTAGGGGGGGAGGGTGTTACCAAAACGCGGAGGTGGGGGAGAGGTTGCGCCCATCGTCATGGACTAGCGCATGAGCCACAGCTTTCATAGCCGCGGCACACTGCACGGCAGCGGTTTATCCAGAATTTCGATTTTAGGGGGGGAGGGTGTTACCAAAACGCGGAGGTGGGGGGAGAGGTTGCGCCCATCGTCATGGACTAGCGCATGAGCCACAGCCTTCATAGCCGCGGCACACTGCACGGCAGGGGTTTATCCAGAATATCGATTTTAGGGGGGGAGGGTGTTACCAAAACGCGGAGGTGGGGGGAGAGGTTGCGCCCATCGTCATGGACTAGCGCATGAGCCACAGCTTCATAGCCGCGGCACACTGCACGGCAGCGGTTTATCAAGAATTTCGATTTTAGGGGGGGAGGGTGTTACCAAAACGCGGAGGTGGGGGAGAGGTTGCGCCCATCGTCATGGACTAGCGCATGAGCCACAGCTTTCATAGCCGCGGCACACTGCACGGCAGCGGTTTATCCAGAATTTCGATTTTAGGGGGGGAGGGTGTTACCAAAACGCGGAGGTGGGGGGAGAGGTTGCGCCCATCGTCATGGACTAGCGCATGAGCCACAGCCTTCATAGCCGCGGCACACTGCACGGCAGGGGTTTATCCAGAATATCGATTTTAGGGGGGGAGGGTGTTACCAAAACGCGGAGGTGGGGGGAGAGGTTGCGCCCATCGTCATGGACTAGCGCATGAGCCACAGCCTTCATAGCCGCGGCACACTGCACGGCAGGGGTTTATCCAGAATATCGATTTTAGGGGGGGAGGGTGTTACCAAAACGCGGAGGTGGGGGGAGAGGTTGCGCCCATCGTCATGGACTAGCGCATGAGCCACAGCTTTCATAGCCGCGGCACACTGCACGGCAGGGGTTTATCCAGAATTTCGATTTTAGGGGGGGAGGGTGTTACCAAAACGCGGAGGTGGGGGAGAGGTTGCGCCCATCGTCATGGACTAGCGCATGAGCCACAGCTTTCATAGCCGCGGCACACTGCACGGCAGGGGTTTATCCAGAATTTCGATTTTAGGGGGGGAGGGTGTTACCAAAACGCGGAGGTGGGGGAGAGGTTCCGCCCATCGTCATGGACTAGCGCATGAGCCACAGCCTTCATAGCCGCGGCACACTGCACGGCAGGGGTTTATCCAGAATTTCGATTTTAGGGGGGGAGGGTGTTACCAAAACGCGGAGGTGGGGGAGAGGTTCCGCCCATCGTCATGGACTAGCGCATGAGCCACAGCCTTCATAGCCGCGGCACACTGCACGGCAGGGGTTTATCAAGAATTTCGATTTTAGGGGGGGAGGGTGTTACCAAAACGCGGAGGTGGGGGGAGAGGTTGCGCCCATCGTCATGGACTAGCGCATGAGCCACAGCCTTCATAGCCGCGGCACACTGCACGGCAGGGGTTTATCCAGAATTTCGATTTTAGGGGGGGAGGGTGTTACCAAAACGCGGAGGTTTGGGGGAGAGGTTGCCGCCCATCGTCATGGACTAGCGCATGAGCCACAGCCTTCATAGCCGCGGCACACTGCACGGCAGGGGTTTATCCAGAATTTCGATTTTAGGGGGGGGAGGGTGTTACCAAAACGCGGAGGTGGGGGAGAGGTTCCGCCCATCGTCATGGACTAGCGCATGAGCCACAGCCTTCATAGCCGCGGCACACTGCACGGCAGGGGTTTATCCAGAATTTCGATTTTAGGGGGGGAGGGTGTTACCAAAACGCGGAGGTGGGGGAGAGGTTCCGCCCATCGTCATGGACTAGCGCATGAGCCACAGCCTTCATAGCCGCGGCACACTGCACGGCAGGGGTTTATCCATAATTTCGATTTTAGGGGGGGGAGGGTGTTACCAAAACGCGGAGGTGGGTGGAGAGGTTCCGCCCATCGTCATGGACTAGCGCATGAGCCACAGCCTTCATAGCCGCGGCACACTGCACGGCAGGGGTTTATCCAGAATTTCGATTTTAGGGGGGGAGGGTGTTACCAAAACGCGGAGGTGGGGGAGAGGTTCCGCCCATCGTCATGGACTAGCGCATGAGCCACAGCCTTCATAGCCGCGGCACACTGCACGGCAGGGGTTTATCCATAATTTCGATTTTAGGGGGGGGGAGGGTGTTACCAAAACGCGGAGGTGGGGGAGAGGTTCCGCCCATCGTCATGGACTAGCGCATGAGCCACAGCCTTCATAGCCGCGGCACACTGCACGGCAGGGGTTTATCCAGAATTTCGATTTTAGGGGGGGGGGGGGTGTTACCAAAACGCGGAGGTGGGGGAGAGGTTCCGCCCATCGTCATGGACTAGCGCATGAGCCACAGCCTTCATAGCCGCGGCGCGGATGGTGGGAGAGGTTCCGCCCATCGTCATGGACTAGCGCATGAGCCACAGCCTCATAGCCGCGGCCCACTGCGCGGCAGGGGTTTATCCAGAATTTCGATTTTAGGGGGGGGGGGGGGGGTGTTACCAAACGCGGAGGTGGGGGGAGAGGTTCCCCCCTTCGTCATGGACTAGCGCATGAGCCACAGCCTTCATAGCCACGGCACACTGCACGGCAGGGGTTTATCCAGAATTTCGATTTTAGGGGGGGAGGGTGTTACCAAAACGCGGAGGTGGGGGGGGAGAGGTTCAAGAGTGAGGCTTATAGCGCATGAAAAGACAAGGACGAATGAAGAGGTGACACACACAGGCGCTAACTTGCAACCTCTTCATTCATGTGTGTCACCTCTTCATTCGTACTTGTCTTTTCATGCGCTATAAGCCTCACGATGTCATACCAACAAGCCCAAATCACTGCATTACAGGTTCAAGAGGCTCGCGCTCTTTTTACCATGTTTTATTTACTTAAGGCTGAAAGCTTTTTTAACAAATGGTGACGGGAAAGCTGCTAATTAGAGAAGTACACTAATTATCCTTTTAAGCAAGCATATTCCACCAAATGTTACAAGGGAGTTTGTCCTTGTCGAGCTGATGATGTTGCGCAAAAAAAAGCAACGAAGGTGGATACATGCGGGCACGAACAAACGCTGTATAGAAGGCCAAAATGTTTGCCTCATTTTGTGGGATTATAAAATCAATGCTATATTTAAACACCCACGGTATTCTGTCACTACGTTTGAAAAGAGCATAAGGGCAACCGCAACCTAGCAGGCTTGCTTCTTCTTCACTTGTGGCACTTACCCATTACGGGGATTGGCCAAGAAACCGGCGCTGAACTGTGTTCTTCAAGGCTCGTGACGGTGCTGCCGAAGAAAACGAAGTTCCCCCGTCTCGCGCGTTCCTCAGATCGAGCGGCGTTGGAACGGCGACCAGCCTGGCCCGGCGGAGGCTGCCCCTTCGCAGCGCCGCCGTATCCTCGCCGCTCTACGGCACCAGAAAAGTGAGTCCTCCTCGCTGCACGTTCTCCTTCCTCTTCATTGTCTCGATTTTCTAGGTATACCTGAACCTCACCTGAGCGTCGCTACGGTGACCTCGCCGAAATCACCCTGGCCTCCAAGGTGTACGGGAGGGACCGCTTAAACAACAGTTCAAGTCCAACGAAATTTCGCTTTGGCTAAATTGGTCATGCATGAGTAGTATGTGAATGCTACGGAAGCAATCTTGGCGAAACTGCGGGGCTGGTGATTGTTTAATGTTCTTGTAAGCAGCATTTGAATAGCGCCTTAGCTGACGAAGTGCGCACCTGATAGTTAAGGGATGTGACGTACAATCCCAGCACGTCGCGTCCGATATTTTTCGGTGCTTTGCTGGTTAGCCGTGGGCACCACGCCGTCTTCGAGTCTGGCGGCACGCCATAGGCCGAGGAACCGCGCAAGCCTAGAGCACGTTATAGTCTTCAACGTTCTGAGTCATACGTCACATTCGGCGAGTGGTAATATAGACGTCTTTTCTTTTCTTTCTTTTCGTTTTTTCATTATTTTTCAGTTGCGCTATTGAGGGCTTTTACATTCTCTCTTTTGTACGCGCTTTTCGTGACGCATCCACACGTATTTCAAATGTAAAAGTTTGCACGTCGGCTGCTCTATATACATATATCTAAACTATCTAAAACTAAGCCCTTTATGCGGTCCGAAATTTCGTTGCACTTGACCTTCAAAATCGTTTGCAGACCACGTTCAACTGGCTTTTTTAGGCATTGCGTGACGGCGTCTGTCTAAAAACTTTGCGATATAGAAATTACTGTTATATATATCTTATGCTGTCCTAGGTCTCTGCCATGCTCTAAACCAGTATTCTCGCAATTACGGTACCACGGGACACAGTAGAAGCATGTGAAATATCGCATCGCGGCCCCATTCTTGCCGTCGTGGTGTGACAAGATTTTGTTGTATACTATACTAAACGCTGAAAACGTGTTATTTGACGGCGCTAACCATCTGAGCCAGCATCAAGAGCGTTGGCCAGTAAGCTAACGACCAGATTACGAGATCACCAGCCAACTAGGCGAGCGCTTCGTGCACTAAATCAAATCAAATCAATTTATTCTCCAGTTTACATTCTGGACGGTCATTTCGGGCTAAAAGCTACATACGTAGCTTGACGTGACCCAAAATACCAGGCAAGGCAATAGCACAGCAAACAGTGTGCGCACATGTACATAATTCACAAAATTCCAACTGTCGCTGGAATTCCTCTTGGACGAAAATGCATTTTAAACAACACTACAGTAGCAATACTAGCTATACAAAACAATCCAACACCAGCTATACAACATAGCATGAGACTGAATTTACAAGGTTAACATTTGCTAAAAAAAAACAAAAAAAACGAAACATGTTGTACATTATATACTCAGAACCATACCCACAGGCAGAATAATAATTACATCAGATACATTACAAGCGTACAAAGTATCAGCGAAGTACTTTCTTACTGAAATTATCGATATATTTGTATTTGTTCAAAGTGAATGGCAGGTTATGTATTAACGACTGATGCTTATAGAGTGTTCTGAAGTATGGAATGGACCATATCTCTGGATTTCTTGTGTTCGCATCAATGGGCGTCGCTCTAAAGAGGCTAATTGTTTTATGTAGCTCCAAGCTAATTCTGACGAATATCGTGCGCTATGTAATAAACGATAAGTGTATAGGTTATCAATTCGAATAACATCGCGAACGCTTCTCTGGTGCTTGAATAATAATCTATGTTTCCAACATAGCGAATTATCTTCTGCAACATAATAACTTTATGTATGTTAGTTTTGGTGGTTGTACACCATATTAAAGCGCAATAATATAAGTGTGAGTTAAATAATGCATTGTAAATCTGCACTTTGGCTCTTATAGGAAGTATACTAGGGCATCGTGACACAACCCCTGTCACGGAAGAAAGCTTTTTACAGAGATAATTGACGTGCATGTCCCAAGAGAGGTGTGAAGAGACCACACGTAAGACGAACATTATGAAAATCCTTTCTTTGCAAAAGAAGGTGATTCGGCACATTGACAACATGGGTTTTCTGGACACAATGCGAATAGTTTTTCTAAAACATAAAATTATTAAAGTAGAACATCTATACACTTTTTTGCTTCTAAATTCTTTTTACTTCTCAAATACTGCTTTCAAAAATTTCTTGGTGTCTGCTGCATCATTGACACCTAAATTATTTTCTGCCAATACAAGAAATAGCGACACGTGGTATGTGCCCTGGTTTCGTAATAAATGTAGCCTACAGTCATTACAACATAATCTACCATATATTTTAAATAAATATGAAGGTACATATATTTCCTCATCCAAAGAACTTCGAATGCATTTTGTAAACATGTGATCACTGATTGTTTATCAGAGCCCATTGCTGTTACCAATTTGTAACCCTTACACACATATGTTTTTTTCAGATGTATCGAATATATTTTCTCTTAGTCTCTTTTTAATTTTCGGTCTTGTTTCTATGCATTTAAGTAATTCATTTATATTTAGTGTCTAACAATCTTGCTATTTTTGATGTAACCACCATGTATGCCTTGTGAAGGACCATAGGCCTTGTCAAGCTGTTTACCAACAGCTTTTAGCCTATGATGTCCACCGGAACTATTGTATTTCTGGAAATAAATATGTATCGTATTGTATCGCCGCTACCCTCCCCACGCGAGGGGTTGAAGAAACCGAACGAGCGTTTCCTTTTAAGACTCCAAACCAATACTATGCTATGTCCTGCAATATTTATTTATTTATTATACCCTCAGGGCCAATGGCATTACAGAGGGGAGTGGGTAATTAGTTGAGCATCAGTTATGCATAACAGCAACAGCAAACAACCAAAAATATGTTAGTATACTTATATAATTTTAGCGGATAACAAACCAGAGTACATCAAATATTATTTCTAATTATTCAGACTAGTTACGTCAACGCACACAGACAGTGTAAACCAAGATGCATAAGTAACATAAATAATCACGAGTGCACAAATCCTGGCAAGAAAAACATTTAAACAATACTTATAAACAACGGGAAAACAGAATACTCAAACCGAAATGTCGCGTAAAGTTTGTTTAAAACGGTTAGTATCATTTATGGAGGCAACAGTGGCGGGAAGGTGATTCCAATCATCAGATGTCCGTGGGATGAATGAGTGTAAGAAGGAGTCGGATCTACAAGATGGAATACCAACTTTATGTTGGTGATCGAGCCGGGAAGATATGTAATGTGGTGCCGAAAGAAGCTCGTTTCGTAACACAGGGTGATGATATATCTTATGAAAAAGAGAGAGCCGCAAATGTTTACGCCGTGATGCTAAGGATGCTAACTGTAGGTTAGATTTCATTGAGGTGATGCTGGCGGTTCTGTTATAATTGGAGAATATGAATCTTGTGGAATTGTTCTGCACCATTTCTACTGAATATGTTAAGTTACTCTGACTAGGATCCCAAACTGAGGCGGCGTATTCAAGTTTAGGCCGGATAAGTGTTTTGTAGAGCATAAGTTTGAGAGACTGCGGCGCACGTGAAAAATTGCGTCGGAGATAACCTAACGATCTGTTAGTGTTGCTTATTACGTGCGCAATATGCGTCTTCCAGGTAAGGTCAGATGAGACGTGAACACCAAGGTATTTATAAGATGATACACAATCCAGTGGGGTGTTATTGATGTGATAGGCTGGTAGGGTGTTGTTACGTCGGGATACTCGCATTGACTTGCATTTGCTTATGTTTAATTCCATGCGCCATGTATTGCACCACGAACTGATAGCATTAAGATCAGATTGAAGAATGGCTGTATCATGGTTACTAGTTACTTCTCGAAATATTACGCAGTCGTCAGCAAAGAGATGAATATGAGATGTAATACAAGAAGGTAAGTCGTTAATATAGATAAGAAATAGTAGCGGTCCAAGGACAGAGCCTTGTGGCACGCCCGAGGAAACCACATTAGAGGGAGAGTCAACGCTGTTGGCAGAAACGAACTGGGAACGACTCGAAAGGAAACACTCAAGCCAAGTAAGTAACTGGGGATCAAGGTTAAGTTTATGCAATTTATACATTAGTAAATTATGACATACCTTATCAAATGCTTTAGAAAAATCTAGAAAAACACAGTCCGCAAGAGAAGAACGATCAAGAATGGCATGAAGCTGATGTGTAAACGATATTAGCTGTGTTTCGCATGAATAGGTTTTGCGAAAGCCATGTTGAGAGTGCGTGAAGAAGGAATTAGATTCGAGAAAGTTAGCAAGATTGGAAAATAAGATATGTTCAAGAAGTTTGCATGGAATACTAGTGAGCGAAATGGGACGATAGTTAAGTGGAGACTGCCTACTGCCTGTTTTATGAAGTGGAATCACCTTTCCGATCTTCCATTCCGCAGGAATAGAACCCGTGTCAAGTGACTGTTGAAAGATTTTCGCTAATATAATAGCACTATACTCGCTCGTGCTCTTCAAAAACTTCGGGCTAACCGCGTCACAACCAGGAGAAGAAGAAAGTTTCAATTTATTAATCAGATGTTCTACGCCACACGGGTCTACTATAATCGGACACATTGAAATTGAATAATGGCAGTGTGTAAGTGGTGGCGAAACACTTGTCACTGATGAAAAATTAGAAACAAAAACATCGTTAAGCACAGATGCGCACTGATCAGAGGGTATGATGTCTCCCGCGTTATCCACCAGGCTAATAACGTTATCGTCCCTCGGATTTATGACGCGCCAGAACTTTTTAGTGTCGGTTGCGAGCATGGATGGGAGAGTGATTTCCAAAAAATGCTGTTTTGCGCAACGGAGTGCAGATACATATTCATCAGAAGCGAGTCTATGCGCATTCCAATGATAGTCACAAGGACAACGTTTGGCGGATCTGTAGACACGTTTCTTTTTGTTTGACAAACGTTTTATGTGGTTGTTGTACCACGGCGCCGATTTGTTTGAAATTATAGAGCGAGTGGGTACATATTTATCAAGTAAGGCTTTAACTTGGTTCGTAAATAAATCCCAGTTGTCTTGAACGCTACGATTGTCGAAGTCGATCAGAAACGCGTCGACAAACCCGCACAAGTCCCTGTTGATTGCGTCAAAGTTTGCATGTTTGAAATCACGAATAGTTTTGCTTTTGTTTTTGTCTTTAGGCCGCGATAACTTGACTTCAAAAGTTAAGATGGAATGATCGCTCAAACCCGGCAGTACAGCAATATCGGAAGCAAGATCGGGACGGGTGGTGAGTATTAAATCGAGGGTATTGGAAGTAGAAAGTGTTGTCCTGGTGGGCTCTTTGACGAGTTGCGAAAAGGAAAAAACACTACACATTTCAAGAAACTCTTTTGCAAGCGTGGACGAAGGATTCATGGTGGGCGTATCGCAATCCCATGCGAGATTAGGGATATTAAAATCGCCCAGGAGAAACAAAGGTAGTGTGGGATATCGTGACAAAACCAAGTTAGTGACATCATGTAGTTCGCTTACAAAGCTGGCGGAAAATGTAGGTGGGCGATAACAAGCTCCGATAATTAGTTTTTGTTCTTTAACTTCAACAAGCACCCAAACAGTTTCAAGTTCACTACAAACTGGAATCCGCTGAGAAGGAAATATGTCGGATATTCCTAAGAGTACACCGCCGCCTTTCCGCGTGGCGCGGTCACAACGAAAAAGAGAGAAGTTTCCCAAGAGTAGTTCACTGTCATTTATTTGTGGGTGCAGCCATGTCTCGGTGAGTACTATTACGTCCGCATTACAGGTATCGATAGCTGAATTTAGAAGGTCATGTTTATTATTAATACTCTGTATGTTACAAAAGACTCAAGCCAAGCATAATGAAACATTTCGACCGTACGGTCAGAGGACGGTACCATCACTGGGAGGAGGTGGCGGACACCTACCCTATGGTGTGGGCCTCTCAATACAACAGAGCCATCACCACACACCCAAACCCTACCCGAGAGGATTGAGAGGCGGCCCTGCTCGGCAGCCCAGATCTTCAGGCCCAGCAGGCTTTGGTCCAGAGAGCCAGGGCGGCGACTTCAACCATTGGGGTCCCGGAGTAGGGACTCAACCTAGCACGTAGGGTCCTCTAGTTAGGTCCCACACCTCTCCTTTTGACAATAAATGCTTTTCACCACCACCAGCAGCAACAATGAGAAGGTTGCACAACCACTTTGTCCTTAATAGGTGCGGTCGCAGAGGTGGTGGTGCATCAATACAGGTTCTGAAGAAGCTAAGCGTAACAGTAGACCACAACTTCGCCAAATCCACTCCTAACTACGACATTCTAACAGTTGAGGGCGGAAAGTGTTTGTTCAGTGTGGTTTATCGCCCACCTACTGGGAATTTGGATGAATTACTGCCTGATTTAGAAAGTCTGACCATGCCTCAATGAATGAAAATACTTTATCCCTTGCCGGCGATATCAATGTTGATATGATCAGTGCAACTGCGCCAAGAGAAGAACTTTTGACATTGCTCGACAGTTACGGCTTTTCCAGCCTTGTTCATGTACCAACGCGCATCACCTGCCCGACTGCAACGTCAATTGACCTCATCATCACTAACACTGACACGCGTGGCTCAAGTGCTGGAACAATTATGTTTGACGTAAGCGACCACCTGCCCGTGTTTGCGTTTTTTCCTGCGCATAGCTCTTATCATATTACAGAAGGGTCATTTCCATGTTATAGGCGAATCGACACCACTGCTCTTGACCATTTCTTCGCAGCGATGAGCGAAATGACGTGGGATGATGTACTTTCCTTGAAAGATGTTAACGATGCGTATGATGCTTTAATAATTAAAATCAAGGCAATTTATGATAAGTGCTTCCTTCTAGTACATCCACGTGAACGTAGAGCTAAGAAGCCTTGGATCTCAAGGGATTACTGTACAAAATAAAGAAGCAAAAATTGTGTGGACAGTTTTTGAAATCTCGGGATCTCGCTAAACTGGAAAAGTATAAAACATTCCACAATCAACTGACTAAGGAACTACGTACCGCAAAGCTTGAATATTTCACTAACGTTTTTTCGAGTTTGCCGAACGACAGAGAATGCAACTCTTGGTATCAACTAAAAAAAGTTTTGAATTTCGGCACTAAGACTTGCATTGATAGCATAACAAAGGATGGAAGAGTCATTACTAATGAAGACCTTTCGAATCACTTCAATGATTTTTTTATCAACATTACAAGCGCCCTTTGCTGTACTATCACTAGTCCCATAGAATATGATTATCATACACCAAGTGTTTCAGAATCTTTGTTCTTACAACCAGTAACAGAACAGGAAATAATAACCGTTTTCACAAACCTGAAAACTAGTAAAGCAGAGGACAAAGACGGTTTTCAAATCAAACCTTTCAAGTTTGTGATTAATATACTAGCGCCAGTATTGGCAAGCATCTACAACCTAACCCTTTCTTCCGGAATTTTTCCTAAACAAATGCAAATTTCCAAGGTTGTTCCCATCCACAATGGTGGCGCCACAACAGACTTAGCCAATTATAGACCGATTTCGGTTGTTCCTGTGCTATCCAAGGGTTTAAAGAAACTTATATATGTTAGATTAAATAAATTCTTAGTAAAACACTCCGTGCTGTCCGACTGCCAGTATGGTTTCAGGGAAAAGAGGTTAACAGAAATTGCATTAATTAAGCAAAAAGAGCTAATAATAAATGCTTCCGAAGAAAGACAAATTGTGCTTGGAATTTATATCGGTTTCTCGAAAGCATTTGATGTAATCAATCATACTCTGTTACTACATAAGCTAAGCCATTATGGAATTAGAGGAGTATGCCTGCCGTTAATAGAATCCTATCTGAAACACCGTATGCAAATGGTAGTTCTTAATCACAGGTCATCAAGCTTACAACGTATCTTGTCTGGAGTCCCACAGGGTAGTATTTTAGGCCCTTTATTGTTCAGTATCTATATTAATGACATATTTCTTGCACCCTTGCCTGTGACTTGAATAGCTTACGCCGATGACCTCACTATGCTACTAGCTGGTAAAGATGAACGTGATTTATCGATGCAAGGAAATCAGTTTCTTGAATACTTACGCGTATGGTCTGAAAATAATTGTTTAAAAGTAAATGCCAAGAAAAGCAATGCTATAATATTCCGTCCAAAGGATAAAACTATCCAAACAAATTTCGACCTCATGTTAGGCAGCAGTAAGATCGAAATCGTGCCAGCTGTCAAATGCCTCGGTGTGGTGTTCACCGAAACTAAGCTGGGACGTACATATAGAT